>NC_031783.1:13258155-13304283 GCF_001522545.3 Parus major | reverse complement strand
GCCGCCGGGGCCCGCGCGCCTCCTTCCCCACGCCGCCATCTTGGAGACACTCGCCTCGCAAATGTCTCCGCCGGCGGCCCGCGGGCGCGCCGCGATGCCCGACGGAAGATGTAGTGCGCGGGGGCGGCGGCGGGCGCTGCTCGGGGTGGGGCTGGGCCCCCGAAAGGACTACAAGTCCCGCAGTACCCCGCACCGCCGCGCGGCCGCTGGGGGCTCTGGGGCGTGTAGTCCCTTGAACGAGGGCGGTGGGGCCAGGAGGGTACCGGGGTGGGACCCCAGTGAGACCCCTCGCCACAGCCCCGTCACCGGTGGCGGAGCCCGGCCCGTCACCGCCTCGGCTCGGCCCCGCCGCCCGGGATCTTCCACCCGGTGGGAGGAGCGCGGCGACGAGTCCCAGCCTGCCCCGCGGCCCCGCCATGAGGGGATGGGCTGCCGATGGTCGGCACCGCTCGGCAGCGTCAGCATCGCTTCATGTTCCTAATCCAAAAAAACCCAGGAGGTTCCTTCCCTGCGGGGGAATAGGGATGGAGGATCCTCCCTCCCTGGGAGGAGAGGCTGGGCGGTTTGAGGGTGAATTTCGCCCCCTTAATCAATCTCGAAAGAGGGGCAGTGAATGGGGAGGCTCCCCTGCTGCATCTCTGAGGAGGAATAGATCACAGAATCACTTAGGAAAAGACCTCGAGATCATCAAGTCAATACAAAGTTTATAACCAAACGCTTTTCTAGAATTGCAATGTAGGTTTGGTACTGCCAGAGCTTTCCCAGCTCCTGTGGATCCATCCAAAGGTTTTGTGGGTGACCTGTGCACGGTGCTTGGACTGGTTATCTCCAGGATGCTTGAGCCTTTGCAGGGCTCCCTCTTGCTCCCGGCCGGATTCCTCCCAGAAGAGGAGCCTTTTTCTCAGGAATTTTAAGTTTTCCCTTATCAAATAGCAGCTCCCTGTCTGTATCCCCCCCTTTATTGGAGCCCTCCTCCAGCCTGACAGCGCACATCAGGAGACAGCAGCGCTGGCTCTGCATCCCCCGTTCCTAGAAAAAGCCTCTTTTTGACATTATTCCCAAGTGATGTAATGGGACTGAAGAGAACAAACCCCTGGCTGCCTCCACCTTCCCAGGCATCCCGAGGCTGCTCTCCCAGCCTACAGGGCCCTCCCACACCGCTGCTCTCTCAGCTGTATTTTGGGGGGCAGCTGTTTCGGGGGAGGTAAACTCTGCATTCACAGGAACAAGGAGGTGTTTGGGAAGCGTGCCCAGCCCGGCAGAACGTGCAGCAGTGCTGGGACAGGCCGGAGCATGGACTGTCTGGAATGTGGAATGTAAACAGAGTGTGTTACCAGCAACAGCCCAGCTACAGATCCCAACCGACCGTGCTGTCCCTTGGGAGCAGCAAACCCCAGGCTCCTGCTGCAGCCCAGGGGCAGCTTGTCATGCTGGATCAAATCATACCTGTTCTCCACACCAACCTTCCTGGCAATTTGAGTTATCCAGACTTCAGCCTCAGCCTCTGTAGCCTTCACACAGCATTGGGAAGTGACACAAATGCCCTACTAGGAGTGCTCAGGCTGTGCTCCCAGCCCTGAGGAGTGCTGGTTCCAGGAGGGAAGGGCCTTGTGTCTCTCTAAGTCACCTGCCTGCCTACCTTCCTCTGGACAAGCACAGCTGCTGGATATTTAAGTATTTTCATGCCCATCTTAAAACAGTGGACATAAACACTGATTGCTCATTTGCAGGACAACTCCCAAAGACTGGCCTGAAATCCAAAGGAGGAATGATGAAGGTGAGCAGGGCTGGATCAGCTGGCAAAGGAGAGGAACCAGTTGTGATCCCGCTCACCCTGAGCTCTGCACAGTCAGCACGAGGTCAGCCAGCCCTGTGACCTCAAACAAAACACAGTAATTTCACCCCTTACCTACTGTTCATTTTCAATGGGACCATGTGGTCCCCCCAGCACAGCACAGCCACTGCAGCTCAGTTAAGCCACACTTTTATTGTATTGTATTCCATGCATTATGTTCATGTTTTATAGTATGACAGAGGGAGGGATCAAGATAAATGTTAAACATAAACAAGAGCAGAAAGGTTGTTTGTAACAGGTCCTGAGAAGGAAAGGCACATCGTAACCACCGAATCCAACAGAACGGAAACCTTGGACAGAGGAAGACAATGCTGGAGAGCGGATAAGGGAGGGGTGTTTCAAGTTGGGGGCTGTGGAAGCAGGTTTGACAGCCACCTGCATTCACCCACCCACCAAAGGTCTGCAGTTCAAATGGGTTTGGGGAGCTCAGTATTCAACCAAACCACTTCCACACTCCTGTTGCCCGGGGGAAAGTCCAAGATCTCAAACTCCTCCAGGCTTAATCAGCACCAAGGAGCAGCACAGGTCTCAAAGCTCCTTTCTGCAGAGACCAGCTGGGAAAAGGCAGCTGGTGGGGAGGCAGGGAAGGGCTACCCAGCACTGAGGGACCCTGAGCCGGGTCCCACCCGGCCATGCAGGGTCACAGGAGCACCGTGGACTGCAGCAACGCTGGTGACCTGCAGGTATTGCTATTCACTGGCATCGAGGAGGAGGGAAGGCTGGGACAGAGCATGGACACAGCAGAGAAATGGTTGGCACAGACACTGGCACACGTCTCTGTCGGGTCAGACGCCGGGGGGGTTGTAGCACCTCGAAGGGAAGCAGCAGCAAAACCGTGTGCTGTGCCTGATTTAAGGCAGCGATCGCTGCAGGTGATCCAGCGCCGGGAAGCACGAGGTTCCTGCCAGAGCAGCACGAGGGGCTCCAGAGCCAGGCTGGACACTGGGACACTGCCCAGACAGCACAGCACACCCTCCAGTGAGCTGACACAACAGGGAGCTGCTGGAGACTGCACACAGTGGAAATGAGCACAAAACCAGAACAGAGGCTCACAGCACTGGGCTCAAACATCACTCCCGAGCACCCAGCCCTGCTGTGGCAAAGACACAAGTGTGTTATCTTGGCTTCCAGGGGAGGAAACAGTTCAGCTTCACCTTGGAATCAAGAGAAGGGATGGTTCAGTCATCACAGCAGGACCAGAGGCAGCCTTGCTCCTGTAACTATCTGTTGAAGTGTGTTTTGCATGTTAAAGAAGGAACATTTAGCAGCCCGCATTTCTTCTTGAGTCCCTTTAGTTTGTTACCTGCCACCCTTTCCCAGTCCCTCAAAGCCACCCTAAAGGTCACAGCCTGGGTGAAATAAGCAGCAGGAGAGCAGAAATGAAGCAGAGGCAGGGCTGAGCTCAAGGCCTTTCCTGAGCCGCACAAGGCAGAGATGGCTCTGCCCCCTGGCACAGGTGGTGGCCATGGGCAGGGGTCTCACAGCCTGCAGTGTGCAGGGCAGGGATGGAGTTTTGGAGGTTTGGAAGCCTTAGAGGGCTGCACTATGCTGGTGATGGGCAGCCCAAAAGCACAGGCAGACAGCAACGGTTCACCTTGAGCTGGTGGCCAGGGACAGCTCAGGCTGAAATCCTGGCACAGGGTCTCCATCTCTGGCCACTCCAACCAGGAGAGAAGATTGTAGTTTTTGCCTCTGCTGCCATGGATTTTGTGCTGGGCTCTGGGACAGGGCTGAGCTGCCTCTCACCTGGGGTTTCAGTCATTCCGTGGCACAGATTGTAAACTTTAGTCCCCACTGAGCTAAGCAAGGTCTGGATTTGGTCTCCAGGTGAGAGGCTTTCCATCTCCTGCCTGGCTGCAGCCCCCAGGTGTTGTTCAAGGCTGGGTGTGTTGAAAAACATCTCCCTCACCACAGCTCTGCCCTGGGACACTACAAAATCCTGAGAGCTCAGTGTGAGATGCTATGAGGTGTAGCTCAGGCCCTAGAAAACCCAGGCAAGGCAGGACAGGCAGCAAGCTGGAACCTGGCAGTGCCCTGCCATCAGGGTGTTACCTCTACATCTGAGTGTGGCAATGCTGGGTTGTGCTACAGAATTGTCATCCACGGAGGTAAGAGGGTGTTCCTCACGAAATGAGGGTGTTCCTGTTGCTGGCCAAGGTCCCCACGATGCCACCAGTGCCTTGAGCTTGGAGCTGTGAGGAGGCCACTGAGCAGACAGGTAATGCCATGAGCCAGGGCTTCTTTCCAAAGGCTGTAAGGAGAAACCATTGGAATCCACATGGACGCAGGCGCCTCTAGCACTGAACCCTGGAGATGGGCCAGGAGTAGTCCTGGAGGCCTCACTGCTGCTCTCAGGATGTCACAACGGGGCTGATCTGGGGCACTGACAGGGATGCAGAGATGGAGCAGATGGGGGGAATGGGGGGAGCCTTCCTCTTCAGCTGCAGGAAAACACCCTGGTGCCCTGGGATGTCTCTCATCGCTTAGGCCAGGGCTGGCTGTGGGGCTGGGCTCTTCTCCTGAGCAGGCTGTGTCCACACCAAGGGCAGGGAGACAGGAATAACAGTCCATGACCCTGTGGGGATGCCACTTTAGGGTTGTGTACAGAAGCTGGCATCTCCAAGGAGCAGCATCTGCAACTCAGCCACATTTCTTCCTCTGCACAGACACTGCCACAGCCTCTGCAGTCCAAGTCCACTCTTCACATGGGTCTTGTCTCTAGGCTCGAAGGTGTCCATCCCAGTGTCTCCACAGCCAGTGCAGCAAAGCCCCCGAGGTGCCACCATGGTCCACATGTTCTTGTATGATTGCATGTGGGCTTGGACACAGCTTGGTGCCCAACAGTGGATGGACCTGACACAGGGCGGGAGCACCTCCAGCACTTCCCTCTGTCCCACAAAGCTTAATCCACAGCATCTCCCCAGCTGCCAGGAGGAAAGGGGGGCTGGTACCCCATGACCACCCCTAACCAACATCCCCCAGCAAGTTCAGAGATGTTGCCAAGCAGAGGGGAGAGGATGCGGTGCAGAACAAGTCATCCCCTGGCCTTCTGATAGAGTTTGGTGGAAATATCACCCTCTTCTATCCCCTGGCTTGGGAGAAGCACTGGGGGGCACCACGTGTGCCCAGAGCCAGCCTGGCCCAGGGGCTGTAGCCATGCTCACACGTGGGCAGAGAGGAGGAGGTCGTGCCCACACTCACGCGCCGCGTGGACACGCTTAAAAAAAACGGGAATTGTGAGTGTGGGAAAGGGTTTCCTGAGACTGCAGAGAAGCGAAGGCCGCGTTGAACAGTCAGGGACAGCTGTGCTGGTGTGGGAACAGTCCTGCCTTAAGGCTGCAAGTGTTCCAGGTACTGCGGCAGCGGGTTCTCCTTGACGTATTTCTGAATGTACCAGCACGTCAGGTGGGCCTTCAGGTCCTCCTCCACCACGAAGTCCAGGGCTGCCTGCAACCAACGGAGATCAGGTGATTTTACAACCTGCACTCCCAGCCTCTGCTCCCCTCTGAAGCCTCATTGGAGTCCCGTACCCCTCACCCAGATGGGGGAAGCAGCAGGGGTCCCTCAGGTTCCCCCTGTGCAGGGCAGGTGGAGGGAGAGGCTTAAGGGGAGAGCAGAGCTGTCCTGCCACAGCCACCACCTCACCACAGAGTCCCCAGTTTAACCCTCAACACATCCAGCCCCATGGATGCTGCGCTGCTGGTGACCCAGCCCATCCTGTGAAACCACCTTCATCATCCCTTTGTCTCTGCTTAAAGGATCAGGGAGCAGCTGTACCCAAAGCACCACCCCACCCTTGTGCTCATGGCTCCTCAGCTCTCCCTGCACAGCCCAAGGCAGGCAAAGGGCTCACAAGGGCAGTGAAGGTTTAAGAGGAGGGGTCTGGCTTGAGCTGAGGTGAACCATCAGCCCCTGCACAAGGGTTTTTTGCTGAGAAGAGGAATGGGCCAGACCTGGGCGAGTGACTGGATTTGCTGACACTTACCCAGCAACTCTTACCACAAGAAACAGGAATGTCTGAGCCCAGATTTCCATCTGCCCCGCCAGCCACCCCATCTCCCAGCAGAGCAGGATTCCCACAGGGCACACGTGCAGTTCCAATCTGATGGGGCCTGGCTTCAGCCAGGATCTTTAGCCACAGCTGTGGCTGGGGACATACCTTTGCCAGGTGCTTGGCTATTCCTCTCCCCCGATAGGCATCCGGCACTTCCGTGTGCTGCAAGTCCACGATCCGCTTCCCCACGTACTCATAGAGCAGCACGGCCTTGTCGTGGCAACCTGGGGGGTGGGAGAGAGGGGTGAGGGCTGGGATGTCCCTGGGGAACCCACAGCAGGGGATGGGAGAGAGGACTGAGGGTTGGGATGTCCCCAGAGAACCCACAGCAGGATGAGCAGTTTTGGGACTGCTACAGCATCCCTCGTGCCCATGGGAATGGATCTGGTGCTGGGTTGGAGACTTTGCTTTCAGTGACACCTGGATGTCCTCATTGGTCACCCCGAGGTGTGAGCAGAGCCAGATCTGCTTGGCCTTTCCAAGCCCCTGGAGCAGGAGCAAGTTTTTGACCCAGCCCTGAATCAATGATGCCAGCACAACATGTTTAGGGTAGGAAAGCAGCTGTGGGGAGGGAGGAGATGTGCTCATGGTGGGGGAGAGCAAAAAGAAGAGGGAGAAAACCAACAAAGCTGACCCAGTAACAGCCAATTAATTTCTCCTCCAGCACAGGGTTTTTTGTTGTGGCACATGAAACAGGAGAAGACTCCTTGGGTCTGCTGTTGCAGCATTGTCTAGACACGTTTTGGAGAAGATGCTGGGGAGGTGAATGCCACAAACACACAGGAAGGTGCACACAGGTGTGCAAGGGGGGGATGTGCACACAAATTTACATGTACACACACAGGCTTCCTGTTTCGACACCCTGACCTTTCTCTCACAGCAGCTCAGTTACAGGAAAAAAGAAGTTTCAGCTCATGTATAAATCAGAGGAGTCAGAACATCCCTCTGGTTTCATCCACAGAACCTGAGCTTCTGCCTGCAGTGCAAAAGCGTTTCATTTCTAGAAAGTTTCTGTACTTAAAAGTGAGTTCCAGAAATGCAAGATCACAATCAAAGAGACAAGTTTGATTAAAATAATGGAAACTTTTCCTTCTCTCCAATGCTTTTTTAAGGCTGAAGGGCTGTAAAGTTCACCTGCATTTAGGATCTGCCTTAGCTGAGCTCAATACACTCTACCTCACTGCATTTCAGCTGAAAAGTCCAGCCCAGTTTGCCTCATCCCTGTATTCAAGAGAAACTAGAAATGAGCCCACTGGAAATTTGTGTTTCCAGAGAAGAAGCTCAAATTTTTATTCCTGCTCCTTTTTTGCAGACACTCAATTCCCCTACATTGGATGGAAACCTTCACATTTCCAGCCCAAGTTTATTCCTGCTGGTTTCTGCCCACTCCTTCTTGTGCCAACATTGTTCTTGGGTGGACATAAATAATTTCCCTCTCTGCTGTTCCCCCAAGTATTTATAGGCTTCAGTCCTGCCCCTCTCAGCTCTGGTTCACCAAAAAGCCAAGCTCTTTGAGTTTCCTCCAGACAGAAAAGAGGGAGCACTGCAGTGTTTCTCCATGTGGATCCAGGCACCCCAAAAAAGCCAAGGGAGCAGGTGAAGCCCTTCCCCAGCAGCACAGACCTGCCCAGGCTGGGGCATGGGGTGTCCTCACGCTCACAGAGCATTTGGTGGCAGCTCTCAGGGGTGGCAAGGGCAGAGTTGGCAGCACCAAAGGCTGTAAAATGATCTTATAGCAGCAGCTCTCACTCGTTCCAGCCCTTCCACCCCACTCTCCTCCCAGGCTAAAACTTTCCATAGCCTCTGCCTGAAGCTTTGAGAAGTTTAAAACTAAATTGACAACAGAACAAAATACCTTTTTCCTTTAAATACACTTTCAAAATATATGATCTGTTTAGAAGTATCACAGACACAAATCCATTTTAAAGCAGAAGGTGATGCAGTGTTTGGAGGATCTCAGACATATCCTGGACAGGTTTTTCCTCGATATTCCCTGTACCACAGCAGCTCCACAAACCCCCAGCCAGGACAGGAGCTGCAGAGTGCCAGCAGGGCACAGGTGAACACACACAGAAAGGATTTTACAACCATCCTGATTTTACAACAGAGACTCATTGCTGCTGGAAACTGGGCCCAGTTCAGAAAAACATGCCAGTTCAGCCAAGTGCATGATCACATCCACACACGCTCACCTCGGTGACACAGCACATGAACACCAAGGGCACTCAGGGTGTGGTGTGGGCCCTGCAGCTCACAGCCATGGCTTGGCACAAGCCAGCCCCGGTGCTGTGGGGTACCCCAGACACCCCAGGAAAGCTGGGGGAGCTGGAAGCACTGCTGACCCTTCCTGGGGGTACCCAGCCCCAATTTGATGCAATCACCCCCCAAAGAGAGGGAGCACAAGCAGAAACCCCACCAGAACAAGGCACAAGAGACACCTCCTGCCAGCCCCCAGCCCGTGTCACCCCCTTGGGCTCTGGGACAGGAGTTTATCATCCTGCACAGACAGAGATGGCACAGCAGGCCCAGGCCTCAGCCAGCAGAGCCCCAGGAGCCTGCCCGTGGTGTTTGGCTCACTGACACTCCCCTCCAGGATGTGGAGTCAATGCAAATCAGCACAGCCAGAGAGGAGCAGGATGGCAGCAATGGCAGCACAGCTGGTGCCCTGCTCGCCCTCTGTCCCTCCCTCCACTCACAGGGGGCTCAGGGAAGGGGAAGCTTTTTTGGGAGCTGGGAAAGGGACCAGGTCTAAACTTTGCTCTCCATGGAGGGCTTCCACCAGGAGCAGTGGTGGGCTCAGCCCTAATGCCAGACACAAGTCCCCAGGCTGCCAAGCAGAGAGCCCAGTCCCAGCCCAGCTGAGGAAGGGGCACGTCAGGCACCTGGACAGACACAGGCACCCCACCCCAGCCCATCCTTCAGTGCCCCCCTCTCCTGGCACACACAGAGCACCTGCCCAGCGAGGGGAGGCTGCAGCACTGCAGGACCATCCCTTGTCCCTTCTCCCTGTCCCCCTGCACCAGCCCCAGCCCACGATAGCCCTCGGTGTGCCCAGGACCCGGGCAGGGCCATGGCTGCTGCCCACAAGGCCAATTTCTGCATGCCAGCCTTTGGAGCAGCCCCTGAGCTCCAGCCTCCTTGGAACACTGCTGCAAAGCCATTCCCTGGGAGCAAGGGCAGAGAAGAAATGCCAGCCCCATCTCCCAGGAGCAGGGGGCAGGAGGCAGCTCCGGTCTTCTGCTGCTGAGCCAAAGAGCGTGGAAATGAAAAAGCAAAAGCTGCGTGTGGGGTGGGCTGAGAGGACGAGACGTCCCGAGGAGCTCTCGCTGCCTGCCATGGGCTGGCCTCACTCCCCAGAGAGCCACTGGCATGTTACTACGGAGAGAAAACACAACAGAGCACAACAGCCAGAGTGGAGACAGCACAACCCTGATGGAGGGGCCTCACCCGCAGGAATGGCAGCAGGGAGGGCTCTGCTTTGGAGCAGTTTCCTGTTTAGGAGCTCTCTGTGGCACGGGAGCAGCGGGGACGTCTTTGATGCAGTGTCTGGTGACAGATCCCTTGGTCCCTGCTGCAAACTCAGCACCTTCCCCTCTCCTGGAAAGCATCTGCCTCATCAGGGAGGAAAGCTCCAAGGCAGCACCTGCTCCAGCTTTCCCAATAAACCTGAGCCTGGACAAGGAGCTCCTGAGACTCAGATGAGCAGTGGGCAAAGCAGGAGCTTCCAGCCAAAATCGTGTCCAAACGCAGCAGGGGAGGAGTGGGAGGTTTGGGAAGTGTGGTGTGCTGCACCCAAGTGTTGGATGAATGGGAGCTGGAATGTGCGAGAAGCCCGCGCATCCCGGAGGAACTGGAGCTGCTCCACACTCGTGGTGAGCCTGACTGGAGAGCCTGACGGACATCAAGAAGTCACAGCAGCTGCTGCTAAAATCTCTTCCCCTGCCCAAAACATCTGTGCCAGCAGCTGGACCAACCAGCCGACTGCTTTGGGGTGGGGGATCCCTTTGGGTTTCTTGTTTTGACCTGAAATTTCATCTCAGATCCAAAGAAATACCCAGCTATTCCTGACAAAACCAGCCTATATGATTCCCATGGAAGCTTTTAGCTTTGACAAATTGATGTTTTCCAAGAGAGTCTCTGCACAGGGAGATTTCTGGCTGGCTCAGGCTGTTAGTCACATCCTAACCCATTACAAATCCAGTTGGGCGTCTTTTGCCCTCCTCTCGAGGGATAACGAGGCTCAGTGAGGTCTGGTTATAATCAGCTTTACTTTCAGCTTCTAAATGCTCCTTCATTTGGAATGCAAGGCAAAAGGGAACGTGTTCAAGTGAAGCAGCTGTTCCTATCAGAGTTTTAGGAGCTACTGCAGCAATGAGGGGAGGGAGGGGAGGAACCAGCAGAGAAAGGGAAGACAAGGCAAGCCCCAAAAAATCAAGTGCAATTCATCTCCCTTGTGCACAAGGAGGAAGTCCTGACACGAGGTCACACAGGGTTGCAGAGGCAAACACAGGATGATGCTGAAAATGAACACTTTCACAACCAGTTCACAGCTTTCACTGTCTCAGGCCTCCTGCTCCAGGGATTTCCAGAAATTCATCACCATGGAAAGTTTTCTACCCAACATCACACCACCATAAACCACCAGCTGTCAAAGTCTGGCTGCTTGGTCCACGTGCCTGGTGCATCCGTGTTTTCCCAGGGTATCCTCCACACTTGACATTAAGCAAAAATGAGAATATCACAGGAAAGTTTGCCCTGGAGCCCACAAAGTGCTGCTCATCTCTGCTACAGTGCAGTGACATGGGACAAGACCCTCTGAGGGTCACTTTGATGCCAAAATCTGTGTCTGACCCATTTACTGTCATTCCCTGCAGGCAGCAGGGAAACCCTCCCAGAGCATTCCACACCACCGATGCTCATTGTGCCAGGAGCGACAAAGAGCAGTGCAGGAAATAAACACCCTGCCACGCACTCCCACAGAGATGTTATCTCCTGACCATCTTCCAGGGCTTGGCTGCTACCAGCAAGTGCCTAACAAGGAGGAGGAGAGATGGATCACCCACTCCACACGGATGTTAGTCAGCACAGCAGGACAGCAGCACACTGCTCAGCTCGGCTGCCTTGTGTGGCCAGTGCTCAACTCACAAAAAAAGGCTCAGACTCCCTGAACTCCCAGATAAAACACAACTTTGAGCATGGGAATTCACCTGGGTGAGGCCATGGCGTGACTGGATGGGGCTTGGAGCAACCTGGTCCATGTCTGGACACACAGACAGCATCCCTGGGCTGGAATGAGATGAGCTTTAGGATCCTTCCAACCCAAACCATTCTGGGATTCTGGGATTCCATGACCCCCTCCTGAATCAGGAGGTTCTGTGCTGATTCACACACGACTCCCACAGCTGATTGATTCTCTCCCTCTCAAAGTTCACCCTCTCCAGTCACGACTCATCCCTGCTCAGCCACCAAACGCTCCTCGGCCCATGGTGTGGCCGGCAGAGCTTTTATCCAGAAAACCACAATAAAAGATTACGTTTCCCTAATAATTGTTGACCCTTGGCTGTCCCCTCTATTTCCTGCACACACCAACTCCACTGGCTGGGACAATGCTCTGGTGGTGGCAGTGGGGACCTGGCACCTGGGACCTCGTTTGATCTCAGGCTGAAATAAGCACTTGGTGAAATTGTTTTCTCCGCACCCGTCTCCTCCTTCCTCGCTCCACCACTGCCGAGCCTCCAGCCTGCACTTTGTAATTAGTGGTTGAAATGAAAATGGGGTGGGGGGGGAGGAAGAGAAGTCTAAAATAAAATCTGGGCTATTCCTGTTGTTTTATCGACAAAGCCTCCTGCATTCCCTATGATTTCTGAACTACACATTTCATGTATTTTTTTTTATTTTTTAAAGGCAGCTACCCTGCAATTTCTGCAGGGCAGTGAGGCAGTTTTACCCAGAGCAGTTCTCAGCACAACAAATGGGTGGGAAAGAGATGTTGGGATGGTTGAATATCTGGAATTACCCATTAAGACGAAGGCTGGGAAAGAATCAGGACACCACAGAGAAATTTTAGTGGCACCTATTTTTTTCCTTTGTTCACTCCACCCAATATGTGACAGAGCTTTTTGGGGGTCACTGTGTCACCAGAGCTCCACAGTCCCTGTCCCATAGGTGGCTGTGGCAGCTTGGATCCTACAGAACCGTGCTGGAGCCCCCGAGGGGCTTCCCTGAAGGAATTTCCCCAGAGAGTCCCCGTTCCCAGCCCCTCATCACCCAAAGGCACCTGCCCAGGGCAGTGTCCCCAAACCTGCCCGTGCCACCATCGGGCTCCACACACCGACCCCAGGGCGGGGAGCCCAGAGAGCCCCAGAGCCGGGAGAAGGTTTTAGGGTGCAGGAAGGGGATTTGGGGTGGGGGTCACACCGCGGCAGGGTGGAGAGCACAGGGGAAAGTGCTGTGGGACGCAGCGGCACGGGAGGAACGGGGGAAATAGGTGAGAACAGGAAAAAGAGGGAGGAACAAGAAGAAAACGGGGGGAGAGCAACGAGGAGGAAGAACGGGGAGGGGAAGCGGGGGAGAGACGGGGGGGGCGAAGGGAGGGAAACAGCGAGGGCTGAAAAGGAACGGGAATCTGGGGCCGCCAGCGAGGTCGAGCCGTGGGCAGAGGCGGCAGGTAACGTCCCGGGGAGCCCCGAGCGCCGTCCCTACCGTTGAGCCGCACGGTGAACTGCCGCCGCTTGCGATCGTGCTCCACCTGGATGGGGCAGCCCTGCTCCAGGAGGCCGAGCGGCGCCGAGTGCGCCATGGCGAGCCGGTGCCGGTGCCGGTGCTGGAGCTCAAGCCGCTGCCGGTGCCGGTGCCGGGGCGGAGGCGCGGTCGGGCCCCGGCGCGGCCCCGGCCGCAGGAAGCCCCAGCTGTGCGGCACGTGCCCGCCCCGCAGCCAATGGCCGCAACGCGCTTTTGTTTTGGTACGGCCGCGCGGCCCTTAAAGGGGCAACGCCGCCACAGCCGTGGGGACCGCAGGCAGCGCCCGGCGCCCCCGCGCGGGCGGGCACCGCCACCAGCACTGCGGGCACGGGACACGCGCGGTTCTGTACCGGTTCTGTATTGGACCTGTATTGGTTCTATACTGGTCCTGTACTGGTTCCACACTGGTTCTGTATCGGTTCTGTACCAGTCCCACACTGGTTCTGTACCGGTCCTGTACTGGCCCCACACTGGTTCTGTATTAGTCCCGCACTGGTTTTGTACCGGTCCCACACTAGTCCTGCACTGGTTCTGTACTGGTCCTGCACTGGTTCTGTACTGGTCCTGCACTGGTTCTGTACTGGTTTCCCGCTCTGGGTTCCTGGTGCCGCCCGCTCTGTGGCAGCTCCGGTTCTGCGGGCCCTGCTGGGCTCCCTGCCCTGCCCTGCCCTGTGCAAGCCCCCAGCCACGGCCCCTGTGTGATGCTGGGACCTGGAGGCTGCTCCAGGCCCCGTCCAGCCCAGCCTTGGACACATCCAGGGGCAGCCACAGCTGTGCCAGGACTCCACCATCCTCACAGGGAGGAATGGCTTCCCAATATCCCATCTAATTCCCCCTCGTTCTGTCCCTCCATCCTGTGTCCAAAGTGCCTCTCCAGCCTCTTTAGGCACTGGAAGGGGCTCTAGGGTCTCTCTGGAGCCTTCTCTTCTCCAAGCTGAGCACCTCTGGCTCTCCCAGCCTGGCTCCAGAGCGGAGGTGCTCCATCATGTACCATACACACATCATCTATCACAAACACATCACATCTTTGAGCCCAAAGCTCTCAGTGACAGGAGCTGAGAGTGCTCGAGGTGTCTGTGCTGGCTGTGCAACAGGAAAACCAGCAACACCTGAATTAACCTGGAACTAGGAACAGCTCAGCAGCAGCTTCTCTGCACCTCTGCACCATCTCATGTAGCTTGGCCTTTGTTTACTCATCCCTTCAGCTCCTGCTGCCCGAGTTGCAGCTGAAGAACTCACTGGATTGGGTTGTGCTGGTGTTCTGCCTCTCAGGGTCTCCTGCTCTTTTCCCACTCCCATCCAGCCCTGGCCCAAAGAACTGTGTGTCTGCCTGGAGAGAAGGCTCCATTCCCTTCCTCCTCCATGGATATTGGTGAGGAGATGTTGTCCTTCTCCCCATCCCCTCCCCGTGCTCCCACACCGTGTGGTGCTGCAGGGAGACACAAACAGCAGAACACCCGGGCAGGGGAACGCAGGGAATGCAAACACTGCAGCAGCCAGGCTGGGCACTGCTGGGGTGTCGTGGGGAGGAAGGGGATGAGTGATCCCAGGAGACAGTGGGTCTGGAAAACCCTGAGAGAGAGGAGGAAGGAGAAGCAGGTTTTGCCTGGACATGGGTGAGCAGCTCCTTATTGCTCTGCTGGTGATCACCCTGACCCAGAGCCTGCACAACCAAAGGTTCACCTACAGCCCCTGAGAGCATGGAGAGGCTTTCCATGGAGATCCAGTACCTTGCCAAAATCTCTGGCAGCACTCAGGCTCCATGGGGATCCTGTGATGATTCCTGGGAGTCTGCAGGGCCTGAGCACAGTGGCTCAGACGAGGAGAAGCCATGGCAGCAGCACTGGGAAGCTGCAGGAGAAAAGGAGAGGTCTCCCAGGAGATCCCCAAGCCCTGCCATGGTTGGGATGTGAGCACGTGGCTGCTTCTGGTCCCATCCTCGCAGCCTGGGTGTGCTCCCTGCCTTCCCACCCTGTAGGATCTGGTTTGGGAGTGCATCCCAATTTCCCTGTGTGCTTCTGCAGCGCTCCTGTGCTGGAAGCCTTGGTCCCACAGCTCCCCACAGCTCCACATCTGCAGAAGCACTGGTGATGATGCTCTGCTCCCCAGACCCCCCAAACCTCACACCCGAGCACTGGCTCAGCCCAAAGCTGTGTGCATCGCTTCAAACCCCGCTGCTGACTCCAAGATCCGTGTGGATAAATGTCAGAAAGGTACAGACAATACAGAACCACCCAGCTCCTGCTTGCCCAGCCCTGCAGTGACATCCACAGCTCTTGCACCAGCACCAATGACCCGAGGCTGGGCTGCAGAGCAGTTTTTTTTTTGGGGGGGGGAAAGACTCCTCCTCGTCTGTGTTGAAAGACTTGAAAGGTGGTGAATCTGTGACGTCTCTGGGGAAGGTAATTGCTCTCCCCATTAAAAACCTGTAATTTATTTTCCATTTGAACTCTTCCACCTTCAGTGTGCAGCTGCTGGATCTGGTGCCATCTGCTCCAGGCACCCGTGTGGCCACAGATCCCACTCCATCCAGCTCCTTCCCTCTGGCAGTGATTCCCTTCGACTGCTGGGGTTTGAGGAACTTTTTCCAGCCCTCAAATTTATCCCAAATGCTCTGCAAAGCTGAGAGCTGGCTGTGACAGAGCAGCTGTGATCTCACCAGTGCTGTCAGCAGTTGCCACCCCTCCTGTAGATCTTTATGGATCATGCAAGGAATTCCAGCCAGAAAATGGCACTTGGAATCTCCTTTTCTGCTTGTTCAAGTGCATCTCTCACATCCTGTCCAGCACTTCTGCCTGCAGCCCAGCTCGTGGGAGCATCCTTACCCCGGGATGTGCCACGTCTAGGAGGGATTGATTCCTCAGTGACTCAGAGAGGAATTAATCATAGAATCACAGAGTATCCTGAGCTGGAAAGGACACACAAGGATCATCATCCAGTCCAACTCCAGGCCCCAAAATCCCACCCTGTGCCTGGTGTTGTCCAAAAGTTCCTGGAGCTCTGGCAGCCTTGGGGCTGTGACCATCCCCGGGGAGCCTGGGCAGTGCCCCAGCACCCTCTGGAGGAAGAACCTTCCCCCAAAATCCAACCTAAACCTCACAAAATCACAAATCCAGCCGTTCCCTTGATTCCATTTTCCAGCCGGACCCACCGGTGGCAGCCGTGGCGTGCAGGACCCATGGGAGATGTGGCGAGTTGACCATCATTAGCTGACAGGTGAGGTGCGTGGGTTGAAGAACAGCACAGGACGGGTTGGTTCCTCAGGGGATGCTCCGCGCCCCAACCCTGCGGGTTCCGCGGCGAGGCCACACCAGCGACACCGGGGACACCGGGGCCACCTCTGCTGGGGAGCAGCGCCGCCCGCCCGCCCGCCTCACATACCCTCAGAGCCGCGCCCGAGAACCGCAAAGCTGTTTCCGCGCGGGGCTATAGCCACGCCCCCCGCGCGGCGCTGGCCAATGGCGGCTCGGGGGCGGGCCCGGCGGGCGGTTGGCGGCGGGGCCGCGGCGGGCGGGACGCGCGGGCTCCGCTCGGGCCCGCCGGGCTCCCTCAGCGCCATGTCCCTGCCCAGAGGTACGAGCGGGGCTGGGGGAAGCGGCGGCCGGGGGTAACCGCGGGGCCGGGGCTAACGCACAACCCGCCGGGTGTGGGCTCCCCGGGGCTTTCCCTGCGCGGGCCCCGGCGATTCCGCAGGCCGGAGCCGGGTGCCGCGATGGCCGGGGCTGCAGAGCCCTCGGTGGGGATGTGCGGATGGGAGTGCGCTGGAGGGGATGTGCGGAGGGGAGTGCGCTGGAGGGGAAGGGGCGAAGCTGCGTTTGGCGTGGGGAGAGCGATAAAAACGGGTTTTGTTTGCTGCTGCTGGAGGCTTTCCGTGTGTTGAATTCCCACTCGGGAATCGTGGGCTCGGAGCCGGGGGAGCGGAGCCCTCGGCACGGCTCAGCCGGGTGGGAAGGAGCGGGCTGGGAGTGCGGGCCGTGTCTCCTGGTGTCGGTGTTCGGGCACGGCCCGGGGCTGGTGCCGGGCGTGCCTCGTTGTTTCCCCGCCGGAGAACGTGACCGTGTGTCACCGGTGATATTTATAGAGCGGGGCCGTGACTCAGGTGGCCTGTCCCCATCCCAAGGTGAGCACCAGGTACCGGCCTGCCATGGCCGTGCCGGGAGGGATGGGGACAGGGAGATGGCTCTGCCGGTGTCCCGGTGCTCCCCGGGGCCGGCTCCACCCGCGCCCGGAGCGCAGAGCGGACGGAGGAGGGAGCGCACGGAGTGCGGCTGCTGCCGCTCTCCATCAGCGGAATAAAATTCCAGGGGTTTTCCCTGTGCGGGAGTGATGCGCTGGAAACTTGAAGTCAGGAGCCATGTGAGCAGATGAACGCACCTCCCGTGACTTTTTTCTTTCTCTCCCCCCCCGTTTTTAAATGATCCGTGTCTTATCCGGGGGGAATGTAGACCTGAGTTTCCTGTTTGCTGTGTAAGCAGGGGGTGAATCAGCAGCGATTTACGGAGCTGCTGAGCGGAGCTGCTGACTCACAGGTAGGAGCACATGCCTCCAGCCATCCAGCCTTGGAAGGGATCATCCAGGCTTCTTAAAAGGCTGGGACACTCGAGCCCAGACCCTTCCTTGGCTGCCTGTGCCGGACCGGTGGATGTGTGGATGGAGGGACGAGGTGAGCCTGGCCCTGGGACCACTTGTGCCCCACAGGAGATGAAGCCCGAGCTGGGCCTGGAGGATTTTGGGGGAAGCAGCGTGGCTGACACCAGGAGATGATGCCTGGAGGAGGTTTGGAGCCGTTCTGTGTGTGCAGGTTTCTGTTGGTTGTGACAAGCTGGTTCATTCATGCAGTTAACCCCGATGTCCTGTGCTGGAGATGTCACACGTGTGCTGAGAGTTCCAAGTCCCCGTCTGACCTGAGCTCCTTTGCTTTCACCAGCACGAGGGTCCATCCTGGGTGTGTGTGTGTGTGTGTTACACACCTGCCTCCTCACAACCCTCTCATCCTGCCTCTCCTTGGCTTGCACCTGCCTCCGAGCGGCTTTTTCCAGGGATGCTCGCAGGTCTGAGTGTGTGTGCACCTGCTGCTCGTGGCAGCCACTTTTCTCTCTTTCAGACAGCCTGAATTTAAGCTGAATTTCCCTAGTTTTCCTTAGGGAATTTCAGCGAGCAATCTCAGGTTTCCTTTGCTGGTTCTCCTCAGGTTTGTACTGCCCAGGGTTGTAAAGAGAAGCCGCTGTGTTGAAGCTCTTGGTTGGCTCTTTCTGTGACAGATGCCTTCCAAAACTCACCTGCCATCACTCTGGCTTAGTCACGGGGCTGTCTCCTGCCTCGGGAGATTTTTGGGATGCGTGGCTGGTCGTGACACTGGCGATAGGAATGGTGCTGGGCCGGGGCTTTGCTCTGCACTAAACATAGCTTGGGAGATAAACACCTTCTGGGGATTTTGTGAAGCTTAGGGAGGATTTCAGCTTTCTTCCTTCCTCTTCCCATTGCTCCTGTCTGCTTGATCCAAGTTATCTCGCAGGATCTTGTATGTGGGAGAACGTCTCTTGTGTTATCTTGCACTGTTGAGGCTGATGTTTACTCATATATGCAAAAATCTCCCTGTTTTCTCAGGTCACCCAAGTTCCCTCGAGCTGTGTCTCGTGGCATGGGGTGGCACTGTAGGAAGGAATTGGGAACAAAGCTCTGGAGCTGTCCCTGTATCCTCCTTGTAGAGTTTTGCAAGGGACACAGCCTCTGGCTGCAGCTTGCAAGGTTTGCTTGGGCCTGGGTGTGATTTTCCAGCAAGGTTTGCACCTTTTTCAGTGAATGGATGCTGTGCATGGAGGGTGTTGTGTGCCAGAGGTGAAAGAAGGAGGGGATGAAGCCTCAGGGAATTTTCAGCCTTTGTGTGGGTGCAGAAATACAGCAGAGGGTGCAAGGTCTGAGACCCTGGGGATACAAATCCAGGCTGTTGCCTTTTCCCTGGGTCTCAAGGTGTCTCTCCTGCCTGCCCTGCAGGTGGAAATCCCTGTGCCCATCGCTGGGGCTGTTGGCTGTGACTCGAGTGGCCCCTGATGGCCGGGAAGCCCCTCCTGGAGGGACAGGCAGGAGCGTGCCAGAGGCAAAACAGTTGTTTCCCAAAATCTTGGAGTTTGCTGGGAAAAGCAGCTGCAGGGAGGGAGGGTGAGCACATGGACAGGATCTGGAGGGAGAAAACCTGCTTGGCCTCCCCTGGCTCACCCAGAACTGATGCCTGAGTAATTCAAAAGCAAGTTTTCCTTGGCAGGGAGATTGTCCTTTGGGAATAGAGGTGCTGTTGGGGAGAGGAATAAGGATCTGTCTGGAGCCAGGCTGTGCCTCTGGGGAGGCAGCTCTCCTTGGCCACAGAGGCTTGGAAAAATCAGCAGTGAGAGGTGCCAGGACCTGAGGATGAACTGGTGCTTGTTCTCGTGGCACATCTATTCTGGGTGGGTAAATAAGTGGTGGGGACGTGTCCCTGCCGTGCCCTGGCCGTGCCCTCCGTGGGAGCACACCACTGTTATGCAATTCAGTCTGTGAATCCAGCACTGTCTCATCTGCCATTCACACTTTTCCAGCTGCCATCCCCCAAAAAAAGGCAGCTCTGCCAAAAATACACGTGTGGGTCGTGACCTGCTGAAGCAGGACTTTGGCTTTGGGCTCCTGTCGTGTCCAGGCAGAGCAGCCACCAGCCTGGTGTGAGTGGTTGGAGGGGTGGGAGCTCTGATCCCATGGAGCCAGTATTTAATTCTAGTTGAAGCATCACAGAGCTCAAATCCAATTAATTCTAACGATCCTGGAGAAAACACAGCACTTTTCTCCTGCCTTCCTCCTCTGCTGGCATAACGGTGGGTGCCTGGAAAATATCATTCTGGATGTGATAAATATTTAGCTGTGCCTCAGCAATCCATTTCCCTCCCTGGAGGGATGCTTCCCTGCTTTTCTTCTAGTGGATAATGAATCTCGCTGAAGGCTGATCCCTTTATTTTCCAGCTCTGAGTTGGAAATAAAGTGGTCCAGGGATGAGCTGGAGTTTCTTTGCAAAGGTGGTTGTTCTGGAGAAAATTCATCTGTGTTTTCTAGAGGCTCCCTTTGGGAGAAGCTTTCTGGTATTGGTGATTTTGTGGCCCAAAATGACACCTCTGCAGATGTGAGGCTCTGTGGGTTTTTGGACAGAAGATGGTTTTTGCATGTGTTGGTTAATAAGGCACAGCCTGGGCTCGCTGTTTGCTGGGAAAAGAGCTGGGAGAGAGGAACTTGTGTTGGCTGGGGAGGTGATTTTACTCTATCAACAAAAAGTTTGGGGTTTTACTGGCGTGACTCAGGATGGCTTGTGGGTACATACGGAGCTGGATCTACCCGCTGCCTCTTGCTGACAAACCTCTGCAGCACAGGTCAAGTGTTAGTCAGGGATTTGGAGTGGGGGAAAGGGCAGAGAGGATTTTTTTATGATGGAAACTGGAAGTTTCTGTTGGTTTTTTTTTTCCACCTGGGAGATATTCCATCTCCTCACAGCCTCTTATCTGTGTTGGGCAGTGCTGCAGTGGTGCTGTGGCAGCGTTGTGGGTCCCAATGTTCCTTTTCCTGAGGAGCACTGGAATTACTGGGCACAACTGCAGCGATCTTGGATGTCACAGGGCTGCCTGGTGGCCCCAGTTTGCCGTGGATCTGAGTCTGCTCCCTTTTCTGGAGCTGGGACAGGGCTCCCTGTGTGCTCTTTTCTCTTGCAGCCATTTCTCTGCCCAGCAAAAGGCTGGAGCAGAGGTGCTGCTTGTGTGAAATGTGGTGGGTTATAGCGTGGCCAAGGGGAAGGGCAGGATTTGGGGGTCCCAGGGGGTAGGGGAGGAAGGAAATCATTGCCTTGTGCTGGGGACCTGCAGTGGGATGAAGGTGAGGATGAGGTGGATCCTCTCCAGCACCCCCTGAGCTGCCACAGCCTCCATCCTCTGGCCTGCTCTGTGCCCAGGGAGGGGCACTGCTGAGTTGATCTTTCCTGTGCTCTAAACCTTAATTTCATCATTTCAATTGAAATGTTTTTTTTTTTTTTTAAAAAAAAAGATAAATTTCCACTAAAAACCTATCTTGAGTGTAAGAGGAGGCAGGATGAGGAGGAGACAACACTTACCAGAAATTGTTTGTGGAGCATTCACCCTTCCCTCCCCCCTCACCACCACCAAAGACAAATCTGGGTTTGGAAAGGAAGAAACCTCCAGAGTGCTCAATACAAGTAATTTCCCATCAGAGGCTGCTAACCTTAGCTGTGGTTTGGCACTGGCACCAGCCAAGCTGCTTGTGTCTGCTGGAGCTCTTTGGGAATACCTTGGACCCTTTTTCTCTCTGGGATCTGCCTATTGAGCACCAAGTGCCCCTTGTCACCAGTGTTCATCCCTGCTGCCTCCTCTCCCACTGTGATAGTGCCTTTTAGGAAATGTAAAAGCAACTTTTAATTCTTGTATCTCATTCCTAAAGGTATTGGAGATTTCTCATGAGGAATGCATAAATCCCTTCAGAGGGGATGGGGTCCTGCCAGCATCTCTTTGGTGGTGCCAAGAGACACATCCTCCCTTAGCATCCATGGTAGATGGGTGTGGATGGGACCAGCGGTGCAGGACAGAGGGACAGGAGGGGAAGAAATTGTCCTGCAGGGCCTGGCAGGTGACAGTCATGTGTGTGACAGATCATAAACACGCAGGGCTGGTTACGTGGATGGGCTGGGGGTGGTTTAGGGGAGGATGACGGGGTTATCTAGGGTGTGTCAGCTTGTCTGGGCTTGCAGGCCAGTTAGAAACTGCTTTGTGGTGTGTGTGTGTGTATGAATTCCCTCCTAGCCGGGGTCTCGTGGGGATGGCTGACGCAGCAGCCTGGCTGTGCTGCAGGGGTTGGCTGCAGTGGGCTGGGTGCTGTGGATGTGTTCACTGGGGTGTGTTCACAGCAGCTTGGAGATGGCAGCATCCTCACCCTGCTGGCTGGAGGGCGTTTGGCACAGCTGGAGCAGATGTTCCCTGTTCCTGCACTCATCCCTCCCTGCAGGACACTTTGTCCAAGGTGGTGAAGGGCAAACACACTGCACGATGAAGGAGATTTTTTGCTGTAGCGTGAAGATCTTGCTTTACTTGGTGTGGGAGTGGGAAAGTTGAGGCTTGAGAGGGAGATGATGAAGCAGCAAAGTGTGCAGCCCTTGGGATGGCCCCTCTGAATCAGCCCTGAACATTACAGGCATGGCTGCAAGGGTGTGTTGTGCTGCAGACACGAGGATGTCTTTGCAGCTTGTCACTAAAAATGACGTGGCTCCTGTGCTCAGGGCCAGATGTGCTCACGGTCAGGGCTTTTGAGGAAAGCTGCTCTGCATAGTTCAAAATCCCCTGCTGCTCTGCACTGCTTGGTTTCTCTCCTGACATGCTGCCAAGTTGCACCCCAGCCAAAGCTGAGATGATCTCGTGCTGATACGTGGCTTTTTGCTGCTCTTTGTCATCTTCCAAACACCTCTGAAAGGTGCTCGGGGGTAGGTGACAGGCCCAGCCCCACGTGCCTGTTTGTAAAACCCCCAGAAAATCCCTGCTGGCACGGGACAGGGCAGCGTCAGACACCTTTGTGTGGGTGCACGTGTGCTCAGCTGACTTCTGAGGTTTCCCTGGTCTCTCCAGAACTAAAATCCTCCACCCTGTGCCAAATCCTCACCTGTTCCTCCCGTGGTGCTGACTGCCACCCCTGTGGTGCTCAGGGGAAAAAAACCACGATGTGATTGTGCAGGAAGAGGGATGAAGGTGCTGGTGGATGGTGATGCTGCTGCAGGACCAGCCTGGACCTGACCAGCCCCTGTGCCAAGCTCTGTCTCTTTGGCAGCACCCTTTTTCCCTAAGCCTGGAAGCAGCTCCACACTGCTTTAAGGCTGCTAAAAAGAGGGATGTGGTGGGTGTTTTAGATGATCTGCTTGTACAAATCTCAGTGTTCACTCTCTGTTAGCATCTGCAGCCCGTTTCTCTCAGTTTTTTGGTTGATCCCTGCAATTGTTTTGCTGTGAGCAGCATCCTTGAGCATCAGAGGTGAGCACCAGGTGGCTGAGGATGGCTGGCACCAGCCAGGGCTGGGTTTGTCCTTGGAGCCCAGGATACCTGCAGGGCTGGGCTGTGCTGGGCATGCCTCTTGTGCCCTGCAGATGCTGCTTTGTTACCCAAGAGTAGCTTTTTTGCAATTTTTATTAATTATACCTGTCCGTGCCTTGGTTTCTTGGCGGGTGGTGAGAGTGAAGCGAGGCCTGGATGAGGTAACCAAGCAGAAATTGTGGGTGAATTTCTAATTCTTATCAGCCTTGTGTGTGGTGTGCTAAGGTGCTCGAAAAACCACTTGGCTTTTCCTCCAGCAGCTCCCCTGTAGGTGTGATTTCTTTGTGTACATTCCAGGTAGCTGTGAGAGTTTACCCTTAATTTTGGATCCACAAAGGGTTTTGTGTTTGGTAACTGTGGGTTTCCCCATGGGGCTTTACAGCCTCAGCTCAGTGAGGGAAACCATGTGTAACCATCCCAGGGAGAGGAGCCAGGGTGTGTTTCCCTTGATCTCAGACAGGTTTGATGTTTCACACATCTCCTTCCAGCTCCTCTCCACGCGTCACCCCGCAGAGACAGCGCCGCTCCTTTCCCCAGAACACGGATGTGAGCCTCGCTCTTCTGGGAGAAAGGAGATTCTTAAAAATTGATTTTTCTCTTACTCAAATGGAAATGGTTCTTGGAAGCCCCGAATGTGCCCCAGGACAGCTGCAGGCTGAGCTGGGCTGGGTCACTGCGAGCTCCTGAGTTGGGACCAGCCCAGCTGTGGAGACCTCTGGTTTCCTGGGATGGAGAGGCAGCTCTTTAATCTGCCTTTACTAGGAAAAGCCTGCAACTCTCACTTCCCTGAGCACTGGGAAAAGTGCAGTGTGATAGGTGGATATGAGAGAGTGACAAAAGGAGGGGAATGAAGATCCATCCCACCCAGAGGAGCAGCTGTGCCCTTCCTGCCACCACGTGGGACCTTGGTGGCAAAACACGTTTCCTGTGGAGCTTTTCTTGTCATGAATCAAAGCTGCCGTGTGTGTACTGGGCAATTCCACCAGAAAATGAGGAGGTGGTACATGGTGTGGGCCATGAGGATGATGTGGGTAATGCCAGGAAAAGAGGTTGCAGGTCCAGCTTGTTGGGGCTGAGCTCTCTGTGTTTGTGTCTCCTGCCTGGTTCCCTGTAGCAGGGAAGGGATGGAATTGAAAATGCACCAAAAAAAGCAAAAATTTGGTGTGGGACAGCAGGAAATGTAGAGAATTGTACTGCAGCACTTGCCTGCTGCTTTGTGTAAGCTGCTCCAAAGGAAATAATCCAAGGTTTTCTCTGCTCCTGCACCTCAGGGATGTGGAGCTGGCTCAGTGCTGCAGGTCAGAAGTTTTCCTCTGAAGGAGCACAGGCTTTTTCCACCTGAGCTGTGGTGGCACCCTGGGGGTGGGGAAGCATCCCAGGTCCCTGGGGAATAATGTCACTGTGAACTCTCTGAGCAGCTGTTTGGCCTGTTCCCAGTGCAGATGCTGCTCTTGAAAGTCCTGCCTGAAGTCTGTGGGAAGCACCTGGGTCAGTCCCTTGTTTCTGCCCCTCTCCCAGAGCAGGCAGCTGTGAACATGAAGGGGATTTTTTTTCCCCCATAAATTCCATTTTCATAGCAGGTGCCTGTTCTCTTACATCATTTGCAGAGATGACATCACTCTATCCCTGCCCAAAGCAAATTAGAGGGAGGATGGTAGAAATCTTTTCTTTCCCATTTTTTTTTTTTTAAAGAAGCAGAGAGGGGAATACTTTGCTTTCTTGATAAGTTTACAAGGACACCTGGCAGTACTTGAATGATGCCACCTTGGATAGAAGTGTCTTTTGATGCTGGAGTTGAGTTACTGCTGACAATTACAAAGTCAAACTATTCCCTTTCCCACTGTGCCTCCTGTCAAGCTGATCTATTCCAAGGACAGTTTGAGTTTTCTCTCCCATCAGGAAACTGTCACTAGCTGGTCACATCAATTCCAAGCAGATTTTATTTTTTCATGACTTAGCCTACGGAGTGAGGAGTCAAAGGAAGGAGTGATGCTGGTACCTGCTGTCGAGGAGATGGCCACAGGTGATGATGCTTCTGTCTCTTCCTTTTTTCCCATTTTTTTTCCTAGTGTGTTCTTTGCTTTTCTCTAAGCATTATCTCCTTTGCCTTCCCCTGACAGTCCCATGGCATCAAGGCTGGGATTCCTTCAAAGGATTCATGACAAAGCTGAGCTTTGAAGAGGTGCAGCCTCAGCCTTTTTTTTTTGGAGCAGAGGATGCAAGGGAGGCAGTGTCCATCCCAGAGGATGCTCTGCCTGTGCCCCAGCTCACTGCCTGCTCTCAGCAGGTGCCTCTGTGACTGTCAGCACCTTTGCACAGGGGTTTTGCCCAAGCTCTGGTGCAAAGCACCACAGCTCTGGGCATTACACGTGTCCTGTAATGCCACAGTGTCAGCCAGACAGGGATTTTCATCTTCCTCAGGGGAGTCTGGCCTCTGGTCATGTGTGGGTTCTCGGCGTGGAGCCCGTGTGTTCCATTGTCACGGGGCTGACACATGGGGACAAAAATCAAACGTTTTTTCCAGCCCTCGAGGTTGTGCAGGTAACCTAAAAATACATCTGGAATGTGGCTGGGTGGTGACATCCTCCCAGGGCTGTCCCGGTGTTATCTGGCCGGTGCAGGGAGCCCGGGTGTGGCTGGGAGCCCCAGAGGTGGCCGTGCCAGTGCCTCTGCTTGTCAGAGACTGTGGCTGCAGTGCCCATCCCCAAATTCCTCACTGGGCACAGGGAGGTCACGTCCTTGTCCCTTGCACAGTCTCATCCAGAGCTGGTGGCACTGTGGCTGTGACATCCTCGAGTCCCGTGTGGTGCAATGATTGATTATCCCCAACCATGGACAATCCCATGCCCCATCCAAAGGGATGAGAAAGATAACACTGTTCCCTTTCCAGCTGGATTCAGTTCAAAGGCTCTATTTTAGAGCAGAGTTTCCAGCCTGTGTGTCCCGTGCATGGCTCAGGCACGTGGGGCTTTCCTGTGGGATGTGTGTGTGGAAAGGCGATCACAATCCCGTGCAGCCCTGAGCAGGGAAGCTGCTGCCATTCCTGGAGAGATGTGGGGGACATCAGGCAGTGTGGTGCTGGGATGGGGCAGGCAGCTGGTGCATGGGCTTGTCTCTGATCAGAGGGAATGAAATATTCCATGGAAATCACACTGTCCCCATGGTTAGACAGCAGCTCTACTTGCAGGACAGGTGAAGTCAGTCATTTTTTGGTCTATCCCAAGCACACCAATAAAAAGCTCCTCTCCAGCCCCAAATGGGACACTTCTGCTGCTCATGGCAAAGCAGCTCATCCCCTTCTCCACTCCCTGGCTGTGATGGTGACCCAGCCTTAACTGAGGTGGCCTCGGGAGGGGCTGTGTGGATAATTTCTGGCAAACGGTGCAGGTCTTTCCAGGCCTGGCTATTCCTACTGCACCAGCAAACCTTTAAAAGAGTTCTCAATAGTGAGAACTTGAAAGCATGATAAGGTTTGTTTTTGTTTCGTCGCTTTTTGGTTGTTGTTATTTGTTTGTTTATTTTTTAAGATGCTTTTGAGATGTCGGGAAGCTCCACTTTACACCATCCCTGGTCCTCAGGCGCTGAAACCCAACGGGACTAATTCAAAGGAAATCTTATTTCCCGTCCCACCTGCTGGGTTAGGGACTTTCTGCTCCAAAGCAGCTCTGTGGGTGTCTGTAAAGATCCTTGGGGTGCCTGTGTCAGGGTGAGAGGGAATTAGCTGCTCACAGAGTTAGTGATGGGAGGGCAGCACAGCACTGCTCTCCCCAGGATGGCTGCTGGTGGCTCTCAGTGCCATCTGCAAGAGCAGCTCCTGCGTCAGCATCCTTTATGTGCTGATGATCTGTGCCTGAAACTATACCCTGGGAGTGGAAATGAGCCTGAGAAAATACCTTCCGCAGTCCTTCTGGGGCTTACATAAACACTATTTAAAATTAGAGCCGCTCATTATGTTGGCATGTGCGTTTACCTTGACCTCTGACTTTTCAGCCTGCAAATGTGCCTGGTCCAGCACAGCCTGGAGTCGGGAGAGAGCTCAGGAGCAAAGAGCTGGTAGATTTTCTATAATTAGTTTAAGGTAAAGAATCTGGTACAGTATCTTCCCTCCAGGCTGACAGGGAAATCGAAAACAAAACTGCAGCCTGTCAGAGCTGAGCCTGGCTTTGATGAGGAACATCAGCGTTGGCTTCTGCTGGAGCGGTTTTGAGGGAAAGGGGAAGAGCAGCGATACTTGGCCACGGCTTTTCTTGCACGTGCTTGCAGAGAAATGAATGCTTTTATTTGCCCACTCTCCCTTGCTATTTCCCAGCCAAGTGCATGCAGCAATTTATATTTTGCTACCAGAGATGCCATCTCTGTTGTCACCCTGGAATAGCTGCTGAGCTCGGCGCTGGCATTGTCATGGAGCAATATTTCTACTATTTGTTGTGGTAATAGTTGTTAGTGGCAGAGCAATTAACATGTCACCTGCAGCACAACCAAATGTGACCTCTTTCCATCCCAGCACCCAAACCAGCGAGCCTGGGCTCCCCTTGGCTGTGCTGGCTGGTGCCAGGGCTGTCCTGGAGCAAGGGTCACTCCGCTGGGATGCCCAGGCCTGCGAGCTGGCTCGGAATGGTTGAGTTTGTGGGAAGAGGACGCGTCCCACCGGGATGTGCTGTAGCAATCCAGCGCTTGAGCAGCTCCCGGAGCTGGACTTGGCTCCCCACCAGTTTCCTGTTGACGTCACCTGCTATTTCTCTGCTGCAGTTTTTACAACTGTTGAGCTTTCCAGGGTAATCGGAGCCCAGTCCGGCCAACCTCGGCAGCTGCCGATGAGGGAACGCGGCTCTACCTTCCCCAATTCCCCCCGCCTGCCTTCGCCGCTGCTCCCAGCCTTGGGGACCCCTGGGATCTGGGGGCACCCGGCGAGGAGGTGAAGCCAGCGGCTGCTTCGGGCCATGCATTCCCACTGAAAAGAATCAGCGGTGCTTGCAAGAAGTGCCGTGCGCTGGATCCTGCGGGAATTTTTTCCCCTCCCTCCTCCAATCCGCCCCCATCCCTCTCTTCTGCCAGGCGTGCCGGCGCTGCTCTTCATTTCTGGGAAACCATGGACAAGAAGCAAGGTAGATGTTGCAATTTCCAAAACACGTGGTGGGGGAGAGCAAAGGGTGCTTTTGGTGCTAAAAGGGGCTGTGTAACTTTTCTGGGGTCAACCCACGCGGGTTTGTTCCTCTTGGCTTGGGCAAGTGGTCGATCTTTGCAGCTGGGGATCTATTTTTCAAGCACTGGAAAAGTTGCACGTTTTGTTGGGTTAAAACTCTGGTGTCTTAATTGTTAAAAAAAAAAGGAAAAAAAATGAAATACAGCATGTCTGAAGGAAAATATGCAGAGGGTAAAGCTGGCTTCTGGCTCCGGTTTGAGTCGCATTCCTCAGGGTTTTCCAGCAGCTCCTCATAGTTGTCCCCTGCCTGTTGCATGGGAAAGGTGGGTGCCCATGGCCCCAGCAGTCGGGAGCTCTGGTTCAGCACAGGCTGAGGAGCTGTTTTGGGGCTGCAAGGGGCTTTTTGTGCAGCGTGGTTTTTTCCTGCTGCTGGCGGGCAGTTTTGCAGAAGTGAGGAGCGCTGCGGGAGCCCCTCTGCAGCGGGCTGATGAGTGATGGCTCTCGGCAGGTTCAGAGCCCTTTTTCCACTCCCATGGATAGCTTTTTCCACTCCCAACAGTGGAAAACAGCACAGAGTGTGCCTGTGAGGATCTGGCTCTCATGACCAGGCACCCAAATTCCCCTCTCTGCTCTGCACCCTGCCTCAAATTTATTTTGGGGTTTTTGTTTTGTTTTGTTTTTCCTTGATGCTTTTTTGTTCCAGCTCTTTCTTTGCAGCAGGGCTGGGATCCACCCTCTGCCCTATCCATGGCATTTGAGACTCCTCCTTGGATCGGGGAGAACCGGGATGCATCCCAAACATTTCCCCCAGCACTAACAGAGCAGTGCAGCTCTTGGAGCAGCCTCTCATGGCCAGGACTTCACCTGGGGCTGCAACCAGAGCCCCGGGGAGGCAGTGGTGAGGTTTAATTTCAAAGGTCGACTCAGGCAAATAGTTTTATTTGCAGTTCTTTAGATTGTCCTGTTCACTTCTCTCCGCCCACGCCAGCGGAGTGGGAAGGAAAAACCTCCGGTGGAGAGGTGCAACTTAATAGGGCTGAAGTTGGTGGCAAAAATGAGGATTCCGGTGTTGAATTAGGCAGTTCCAGGAAATGTCTGGCAGTTCTTAACTGGTGGTGGTTATAGCATGAGAAAAAAATCTAGTTGGGCTTTTTTTTTTTTGTCTTTAGGAGGAAATGGTTCCTTTCTTAGCATAAAGGATGCAGTTACGTGCCTGCAGCATCACGTGGGTTGCAATTTCATCCGCACCAGGAACTTCTGTCAGCTAATTTTCCCCTGCCTGGGTGCAGGGCACTGTGCCGTGTGTGTGTGTGGCTGGCAGCCTTTTCCTGTGCCCTGGTGGGCTCAGGGCTGGCAGCAGAGCCCTGCAGCTTGCAGGGATAACCAGGACACATCCCCAGATCCCCTTGTCCTGCTGCTGCCTTTGCAGAAGGATCTTTTGAGGGGAATTTGTGCTTGCAGACACCCCTCTTGCAAGAGCCCAGTGGGAAACTGGAGAGTTTCCAGGGTTTTCAGGTGGCATAAGCAGTTGTGCACATTCTAGCAGTTCCTCCTGCACCGACCCTCCCGGGATCCCAAATGTGGGAGGGATTGTGCTGAGTCTCAAGTGGAGGAGAGACAGTGCCAGGGACTCTCCAGGGGGAAGGAGCTGACAGCAGCTGCCTGCGGGGGCTGAAGGCAAAAGCTGCCCTGCAACTGAAGGGCTTGAATTGCAGGGCCTTGTCGTGCCCATCCCACTGCCTTTCTGCTCCTTTTTTTCCCTTCTTTTTTTTTTTCCCCCTGTTTTTCCTGCACTCTCATTCACCCTGAACAGGGCACGGGCTCTCCTTGGGGAGGGGTGCTGGTGCCACAGGCAGTGGGAGAAGCTTGCAGCAGTTCAGGCCAGCCTTGGGGAGCTGGAAATCTCATGTCAAATTTTAGGAGAGCTGTAACAAACCTCTGCCTCAGCTCCCTGGCTTCAGGGCAGCATCCTGGGCAATTTTATTCCTGCAGGCATGGGCTGAGCTGGGTTTTCTGCCCTTCGTAGGTGGCCCAGGCAGAGCCTGGGGGTGGTGGTGTAATACCTCCAGTTTAATTAGTGCTTTTTCATGTTGGAGCTAGGAAATGCTTTTTGGGACTAAGCAGGACAGGCTGGGAAAGGGGATGGTTGCTGACTCCTACCCTGGGAGGTCAAGAGTGGTAGTTTGGGAGTACAGGGAAGTGTGCAGGGTGCCTGTGACAGCAGAGTTCATGGCCAGTGCACATCAAAAGCCTCTTCTGTACAGAGCAAGGCGTTTGGAACAGGGAATCTGCCCTGATTATCCCTTGCTGCAAATGCTGCCTGCGAGCTTGGGCTCCACTGGACAATGCACCCTGTGATTCCCAACCCCACACTGGGTGCTCCCAGCTCCCTCCAGCCTTGGTCCTGCAGCCAGAAGGGCTGAGGAAGGGCTGAGGAAGGGCTGGGGCCATCCTGCAGGAGCCTGGCTCGGGTGCCTGTGGACCCTGCTCCTGCCCTGTGAGTCACGGCCATGGTGCCAGGGGCGCTGCTGGTGGCACAGAAGGCGCTTTGTGCTGGCTCTGCAGGGTTTCTATGGCAATTGGGGAGAGGGAGAGCAAACAGATGGAGCAGAATCCCAGCCAGCATGGGGGGATTTCAGGGCTTCGTGTAGAGCTCTGGCTGGAGCTGCTGGGGGGGCTGTGTGTGGAGCAGAGACCGGCCTGAGTTTGGGAGCAGGTCCTGGGGGTGAAACGCTCAGCACGGAGCTAAATCCATCCCCTGGGATAGGATGGGTGCCCACAGCAAGCTCCCCAACTTGCCTGAGTGTAGAAGGACACAGGGGACCCCAGTTTCTATATTATTTTCTCGGCCTCCCACACTGAGTAGCGAGAGGCTGGGAGTGGGAAGGGGAGGTATTTCTGAACCCACGGCCAACATCTTTCCTTTGGCTTTGTTTTGTGTTTGCTCCTGTCCTTATTCAGCTGGGTATTTTGCAAAGTGCCACCAGTGGGTGTGTGGGGCTGTTCATAGTACCCCTTCCAGCCCTGCTGGGTGGGCGATGGGGAAGGGAAAACTCTGCAGGCTCACCAATTAGAACTTGTGATTACTCTGACACGGTCGGGTGGTTTCCATCCAAGTGGGATTGGTTTGGGGTGGAGTGGCTCGTTGGGTGGTTTCACTGAGCTGGAAATTCACATCATGGAAACTGTGCTGGTCTTGGAGCTTCTGGCTCAGCTGTGATGCAGGAAAAGTGGCAGATAAGGTGGGGGTGTGGACTGATTCCCTCAGCAGGGAGGGATGCTGCTGGTCCTGCAGTTGGGACCTTTGCAGTATGTTGCAGACAAGCTTTAACCCACAGCCTCAGTGAGGTTTGCATCTGTGGGAGGACAAAGCAGGAGAAGTGAGTCCCAGGCACCTGTTTTGTCTTGGAGCTGGCAGGGCACAGGGATGGGAGCTGTCACTGCTGGGGACACGTTTGGCATGTGTCCTTCTGTCCTGCTGCAGCTCTTGCACAGTGCTGCGTCTCCTGCTGAAATTCCAGCTCCTCGCTCTCCCCTCCCTTCCCTGGCAGCCTTTGGAGTGCTGGACTTTGTCCACACGCCTGCTCCCAGCAGCCAGGCAGGTAGGAGCTGTTTTGAAAGGCTGTCCAAGGCCACGGTGAGCTGTCTGCTCCCAACCCCATGCCTGGAGCACACCTTGATATTCCTGCTTCCTAACGGGTCTTCCAGCTCTGTGCAGCCAGAGCACCTTTAGCTGCAAAGTGCAGCTGCCCCTTGTCTCTCCTGAGGGCATCAGGACCTCGATGCTTTCAGCCCCTTGGGGTCAGTTTATTTTCCCAGGGAGCTGGGATGGAATTTTCACCTGCAGGTTTCTGGGCTGTCCTGGCCCTGCCTGAGCCCTGTTTCCCTCTGCAGCAGTGGGTGTTGTTATCTCGGGGCTGTTTGGAGTTGGGAGGAGGAGGGAGGGACAAGAGCATCCTCTTGCCAGTCACTGCTGGTGCCTTGTCCTGGTGCCTCAGCCTGTGCAAGCCTGGATTTGTGAGGGGTTCACAGCTCATGTCTGTTTTTTCCCTGCTTTCCATTTGCTGTGGATGGGCTGTCCCCTCTCCTGCACTAACCCCTTGCCTTTGCTGGATGTCTCATTGCCCTCTGTGCCAGATCCAGCTCTGGATCCAGGCTGGGGCCCTGGGGGTCAAGGAGTCTCTGGACTGGGAATGTTTTTTTGGGAGCCCTGCACATCACTAATGGCATGGGGACCTCTTGTGGCTGGAGAAACGGGGATGGGGCCAGGCTTGGCTGCGCTCCCAAAGCCCAGCTGCCTCCCTCTCCTGGAGCTCTCCTGAGTCCACGAGCCACGAGGGGTTCAGGGCTGCTCTCTGGTGTGGCTGGAGCATGAAGACTGACCTGGTGTCTTTGTTTTTCTCTTTCAGATTCCAAAGGATCCTTGGAGCCACACAAACCAGGTAAGTGCCCAGCAGAAATTGCAGCTTTAACCCCAGAAAGAGTTTAAATTACAAATAGAGGGGACTGTTAATGACCATAAAGACTAAAGAGCACTTTCAGTGTACAGTGCTTGGCTGCAAGACCTGGAAAATGGTCTGTTAGTGCACCCTTGGCTATTTCTACAGAGAAATGTTCAACAGTGTCATTCAGACACACTTGTGCTCTGGCTCTTGCTTGAAATTTTGGGCAAGTGGTCACTGTGACCTTCTTGGCATTTTGCTGACCATGGTGATGGGTCCAAGGGCTGCATCCCCTGCCTAGGGGCTGCTGAGAAGAGAGTGCTTGAAGGAAAACAAGCAAAAGTCCATTTGCTCACGTGTGCATCTCCCCTTCTAGTGAAAGGCAAGAAGAAACGGGATCTGAGGATAACATGTGTCCCCATCAAACCACCCGTTGCCAACACAACGTAAGTTGCTGCTCAAAGAGGTTCTCCAGAGCTGGATTTGGCACTTCCTCGAGGGGAATGGCCTGTGAAGACTTCCCAAAATCAGCATAGTTATTCTTTCCTCTTAAGCTGTGGCTCGTGGGTGATGAGAAGGAATTGCACATGTGTGTGCAGACACGAGCACAGCGTGTGTCTCTCTCTGGGAGGTGCCTGCTTGATAGGAAATGTCCTAAAGGCGAAGACTCAGAATCCTCTGGGGAGCTCTCCTCGGTCTTTCTGCCATGGCTCTGCCAATGCCAAAGGGCAAAAATGTGGTAGAGAGAGTGAATCTGCCTTAGGGAAGAAGAGGGAAGAATTTTAGTGCAGGGGAAGAGAAGGTGGTAGCTGGACCGTGACAGAAGCCAGAGGCACAAAGGTTGTGGGGAGTGTTTTACACAAGCTGAGTGTCAGGTTTAGTTTGAGTTGTTTGCAGCTCCTTACCCTGCTGCAAGGAGTTCACAGACATCTTGCACTGCTGGGCTGATTGGTGCTGGGGCCAGTGCCCAGCAGTATCTCAGGGCACTGGAATTTCTCCCTGCCCTGTTTGCTTCGAGCTGCTGATGCTTGTTATGCCATGGGGGAGAGCCCAGGGTGGCAGTGCTTGGTTTGACAAAGAACAGATGGCTAAAATTCCACTTCCATGGTGCTCTTTCAAAACACTTTGGGTTGCATCGCCACTGCTGAGCCTTGTTTGCTCCAGAAACCTGTTCTAGAGAACTCTCCCAGCTCCAGGAGAGCTGTGAAGTCCCCAGAAGAGAAGTACCACTGCTGAAAACCCAGGTAGAAAGGGGGAGGCAGGGGAGCTCCCCCACTGATGCTGTGCAGCCTCGCACAGCCCTGCCCTGCGTGGGACAACCACCTCCTTCCCCCACGGGCACATTTGTCTCTGCTCCTGCCAAAGTTTGAATTTCCCCTGGAGAAGGCCTCATGCTGGAGTCTGCAGGGCTTTGCATGCCCAGAGGCTGGTGCAAGCTGTCCACAGCTCCTTTTCTCCCTGCTTTTCATGCTGCAGTGCAAATATTTGCGCAGTGCAAGGCTTTTGCTCAGAGCCCAAAGTACTTCCTTGAAGCCGGAGGCTGCTCTGATGGGAATTGAGACTAAACCAGTTGAGCAATCTCTGCTCTTAGAAGCTCCCAAGGGATGGGGAGAGCCCAGAAGTGAGGCACGAGGGGCAGAACACTGATGGTGGCTCTAAAAGTACCGTGCTGCCCCGAATGGGAAGTGGGCAGCAATGAGGAAAAAAAAAGCCATAAAGGACAACTTTCACCTGCCTGGTGTTGTGCAGAAGGTGACACCAAAGTGCTGCCTGCTCTGCCTGCCTGGAACAGGCAGCAGAGAGTACACAAATGACTCACGGGGGAGGAATTACCTGTTGTTCCCTCGCGTGCGTTTCGGGCTACGTGGCTGTGCTGTTACAACACCTGCCTGTCAAAACATGACAGCTGAGCTGCTGTGCCACAGGAACGGCTCATCCCACCACTCTCGGCTCCTCGGGCTCCTCTCCTGAGCAGGAATGGTTTCACAGCCCGGTGGTTGGGTGCATGTCTCACCTGGCTGACTCCCCAGGGTTCTCACTGTGCCTCGTGGCTGTGGGGTGTTACTGGCATGGTTTAAAGCATTTGGGGGTGTTTGGAGGGGGCTGGTTGGAACCTACAACGAGGCACAGGGGGAAAGTGCTCAAAGGAGTGTGAAACCTGGCTCTGGCCAGGAGGGTGAATGAAGCTGGGCTTTCTCCTGACTCTGTGCCTTTTCTTGCAGGCCCCCAAGGAACCTGGACTCCAGGGCATTCATTACCATTGGAGATAAAGTAAGTGTCAATGGAGTTTCTGGGTTTTTTTGCTTGCTTCCAGTTTGGTTTTCTCTGGGCATGGAGAGCTCTGTGGATTGTGCCTTGCAACCTGTCAGATCAGGTGTGCAGCCTCATGGGTTGCAACTTTCAATCTAAACCATTCTAGGATGATCCAACCCATCTGTCCTAAATCAGGGTGGCCTCACCAAGCTCTCAGACTGCCCCTAGCAAAGTCCCTTTATCCTGCTTACCCACAGGTCTGTGTTGCTGCTTGAGGCCCAGGAGAAGCCAGGCACAAAGTTTCTCTCTGGTTCTCCAAACTCTTTCCTAGTGACCTGATGAAAAACACTGCTAGAAATAGCCACTGTCTCTCTTTTATTTCATTCTCTTGTTAGGAGCTCTCTTGGGGCTGCAGAAGCTGTTTGCAAATGAGCTAAAAATACCCTGCATTGGATCAGCCCTATATCTAGACCCTTTCCAGGCTGGGAGGTGGCTTGGCTGATGGGATCTGGGTCCCTTGGCCTCGGTGCAAGGATTAGGGTTGAGGAGAGGAAGCTTTGGCTTGGTCCAGGGAGCAGTCCTGCTGCCTGTGCTGTTTTCTGGGCCTGGTGTTGTGTATAGCAAGAACTCTGGGAGAGATGCTCTCTGTGTGTGCAAGGGGTGAGTGCTGCAGCTTCGGGAGAACTCTCTAGAGTCACCTCCTTGCCTGTCCGGTGTCTGCAGGAAGGGTCTGGTCCGGTTATTTTGGAGTGACATGATGGAGAAGAGGACTTGGGCAGAATTGCAGCTTTAGGAATGGGGTTGGGTGGTGACCTCAGGTCTGTAGGATCTGCAGAGGCCGTGCTGTGCATCCCATTGTCCTGGGAGGGAAGCGCTGGCTCCAGGGGCGCATCCATCGCCTCTTGTTGCTGGGCAGGGCAGTGCTGGTTCCTGGAGGTGCTGGGAACCACCAGCTTCTGGGGAAGCCTCAGGGCAAATGCCAGGAAAGGAAAAACACAATAACCTGGAACAACTGCAGAACACGTGTCCGAAAAGCACCACCAGATCCTTCCTGGAGGTCGCTGCGAGCCCACATCGCTCCTCTGCCAGCTGGAGAGAGCTCGGATGTGTCCCCTCAGCCCTGCTCTCATTTCAGGATCCACGTCCTGCCCAGGAAAGGGCCGGCACCTTCCTGTGCTGGGCAGAGCATAGCTCAGTGCTGAGCTATGCACAGCCCTCCCTCGCTCCCTGCCCGCCACATCTGGCTGGAATCAACAGCCACATCTGGCTGGAATCAACAGCCACATCTGGCTGGAATCAACAGCCACATCTGGCTGGAATCAGCAGCCACATCTGGCTGCAGACAGCGCTGGCAGGAGGGTCTGGCAGACCTGGTGGCTGCTGTGGCTGGTGCTGAGGGGACAGTGCTGGCCAGGGGCCTGGCAGCCACATCTCCCAGCCTGGCTCCTCCACGCCAGAGGCCGTTTCCTCTCTCCCTGCTCAGGGCGTAGCTCGCAGGCACCGTATCCGGAGCTGTGCTTGTTTCCCACCCTCGCTGCCTTTGTGGCCACTGGGGCAGTTTGGCATCCTGGTATTATTTTCTTTCCCTGAGACCGGAGGAAAACTGGAGGCTGGATAAAGCCTGGCTAAAAGGAGGCCTGTGACTTATTAGGAGCGATGAATGCAGTGTCCAAAAATAGCCCGTGTCTCACTCGGTTCGTGCCCTGCCCAGCAGAGCCAGCAATTACAGGGGAACGTGTCTTTAGGGAAAATTGTTTGTGGGGCTGTGCAGGAGCTCGCTGGCTCCCTGCTGGGTCAGGCACTCACTGGGGTGAGCACTGGCCATGGTTTTTTTCTCAGCTTGAAGTAACGCTGAGGTAGTTGTTTTCTTGGTGTTAACTTGGGTTTTACCTCGCTGGCAGCTGTTTGGTGGTAGGAGAAAGTATTGAAAGCGGGTAAAACCTGTTTGAACTCACTGATAATTAGAAATGGAGTTGCTGTGTGCATCCAGTCTAAGAGAGGTTTTGCACAGGTGTTATTAGACACACACAGATCTAATGATTTTGGGGATGTGGGGAGAGGTGAGGGATCCCTGGCTGCACACAGGGGTTTGGAGCTGTGGTGGAGGCTGCCCTTGTTGGCACAGGAACTGTTAAAACCCTGCAAATAGTTCAGCAACTGCTGAATTACTCCTGTGTGAGTAATCCCCTGCAGGCTGAGAGGCACCAACCTTTGGTGTCCTTTCTAGTGGCAACGTTCCCTGGGCTTAAAGGATGAAAATCCTGATCTCCAGCTGCAGAGGGGGAATTAAATGAACCCTGATGAGTGTGGGGTGAGAGGGTTTGGGCTGTGATTCAACAGAGCCAAAAATACCCCCAATCCTCTCAAAGTGTGGTGCCTCTGCAGTCCTGTAGGTGCCATTGTTGGGAACGCTCTGCACGAGTGAGCTCAAAGCGTTGCTGATGGTCTTGTTGGTAAATGTGCTTGTCCCTGATGTCATTTTGTCCTCTCTCCCTGAAGAACTTCGAGGTGGAAGCTGATGACCTGGTGACCATTTCGGAGCTGGGCCGTGGGGCCTACGGCGTGGTGGAGAAGGTCCGGCACGCGCAGAGCGGCACCATCATGGCCGTGAAGGTGAGGACACCTGAGTGGGATGGGGATCAGGAGGGGCAGCTCCAGGGGAGCAGAGGAACTGCTGAGCTCCACTGGTTGTGGCAAAATGTGGATGGGTTTATCTGGGTTTGGCAGCCTGTTGTGTTCCTGGTGTGGTTTGGCCAGGGAAGGGTCTGTGCTGACACTGGCTGGGCACAGTGGGATTGATAAGCAGGGGCTTGGAAATCCAGGATTGGTGTTTGCAATGCAAGGCTGGGATGTCAGAGTGCCTGTCCATGCTGCTGGCCTGGCCCTGAATCAGCTGCCAAGAGAGTGCCAAGGGTTTGGCATTCGTTAAGGTTCTGTCTGGCAGAGGCAATTTGGGCGTCTCCTGCTGGCTGCAAAATGAGGATAAAACACCCTGGCCCCAGAACTGCAGGTCCTGAATCAGGCTGGTGATTATGCTTACCCCACCTACACCAAACTCTTTTCTTTCATGTTTGTCTCAGAGGATTCGAGCCACTGTGAACACTCAGGAGCAGAAGAGGTTGTTGATGGACCTGGACATCTCCATGAGGACAGTTGACTGCTTCTACACAGTCACCTTCTACGGAGCCCTGTTCCGTGAGGTACTGACCTGGTGGGTGCCTGGGGGCACCTGGGGCTGTGGGATTGCTCTGGAGGCACCAAACTCTGTCCCCAAACACCTCTGTGTTCTTCAGCCCAGCTCTTTATCTCCCTCGGATTTCCAGGGAATTCCCTCTCAGCAGCTTTCTCTCCATCCGCAGGGTGACGTGTGGATCTGCATGGAACTCATGGACACCTCCCTAGATAAATTCTACAAGAAAGTACTGGAGAAGAAGAAAACCATCCCTGAAGACATTTTGGGGAAAATGGCTGTGTCTGTGAGTGGCTCTTGGGTTCTTAGATGGGTTTGTGCATGCCCTGAGCCTGCTGGAGGCCTCTCCTGAGGCCTGTGGTGTGTTTGCAGTGCGGCTGCTGCTGCGTGTGACTGATGGGTGCTTTTTCACTCTGTTTGTCCCCAGATTGTACGAGCTCTGGAGCACCTGCACAGTAAACTGTCTGTAATCCATAGAGGTAAATGCTGGATGGGGTCAGTGAAGTGTGGCTGGAGATCTAACCTTGAAATAAGCTAGGGGAGGATTCCTTTCCAGGTGTGCTGCGTCCCTCTGGGATGCCTGAAGTGGAATCTGCTGGTGCTTTGGACTGTGGTGAACAGATTGAGATGCTTGTTCCTGAGATGCTTCCCTTTTTGCAGGCTGTTGTTCTCTTCCTCCTTTTCAGCTGAAAGGTTGAATGTGACAACAGAATTCCTCACTACCTGTATTTTATGAGCATCTCTGTCCTTCTTGCAGTACAGAAGTGCCTTGAAGGCAGCTCTTGGAGATAAAATCCCCATGCCCTCCTGGCTGGGTAGTTTTAGCAAAGTGGGGGCTGAAGGAGATCGTACAAAATGACAGATGGGAATTTTAACACCCAGGTCTTGCTCTCCATCCTGGTAAAGTCCCTTGTGTAGTTGTGGGCAGATCAGGATGTGCATGAGACAAGCTGTCCTGAAGATTTGGTAGAGCTGTGCTTGTAAGGCTATGCTGGGCACATAAATCTCTCCTAAGGAGCTGGGGATAAACTCAACATTTTATTTCTACTTTTTGACCTTCCTGGTTGGAGAGAGGACTTGTTCTCCCTGAAGGACATAAGGACATGGTTGTAGTTTACCTGTGAACAACTTCTATTGCAATAAGACTGGTGGGGTTTTGTCTCCCTCTGCCTGTGCTGGGGCCTGCCTGGTCCCTCCCAGGCCTGCAGGGAATTGCCTGTTTTGTGTCAGACTCTTCAGTACCCCTGCAAATGCCCAGTTTGCTCTCTTGCCTTTCCTCTCAGACGTGAAACCTTCCAATGTGCTGATCAACAAGGAGGGGCACGTGAAGATGTGTGACTTTGGGATCAGTGGTTACTTGGTGGACTCTGTTGCCAAGACCATGGATGCTGGCTGCAAACCTTACATGGCTGTAAGTGCAACCCTGTGCAGCCTCAGCCCTGACTGTAAGAGGCTGCTGCTTATAAATCAGTCTGTTCCACCTCCACCCTGAGATAAAAGCCACTCAAGAGTGCTCTGGTCTCCCTGACTCAGCAGAGCCTCCCTTTAAGCCCAGCTCTGTGTGTTAATCCCTCAGCGACTCTCCCTCTGCCCCCTCCATTTGCAGAATGATGCAAAACTGGCTGGTGCTGGTTGTGGCTGCTGTTGGATAGAAAGTGCTGAGGCTTTTCTTGGCAGGATTGTTTAGTTTCATCCTCAAGTCAGTATGAATTTCCCTTTGCCATTTGTGGCGTCCATGTGGGAAGTGTGTGCTCCCGAGGCAGGGATCGTGCAAGTCTCACTCTCCTGAAAAGAGGGAGACTTGATGTGAGTTGTGTGGAGCAAGATGTGGCTTTTATCAGAGCTAGGTTTAACCTCAGACCCTGGGGACACGAGCCAGGGGAATTCACCCAGCCTGGCTTTTGGAGCCAGAGATTTGCTCTGTGGGGAAGGCAGGAGTGGTAACATCTCTCATTTTGCTGTTACAGCCAGAAAGAATAAACCCTGAGCTGAACCAGAAGGGCTACAACGTGAAGTCGGATGTCTGGAGCCTTGGGATCACAATGGTAACATCAGGGACTGGGATCTGTATCTGCAGCCCTGGGGCTGGGATGGGGTTTGGGCAGGTGGGGCTGTTCCCCTGCTGGGAGCAGTGGCAGCAGGACTCAATTCGGGCATGACAGCTCAGGGCAATGAGGTTAATTACCCAGGGAATTCAGGCTCCCAGCAGACAATATCAGGATGACATTGAGTATCCAAGAGCTTTTAGCTGCTCTGCAGTGCCCTGCCTGCTGGCTGTGGGGTGGTCAGTGGAGCAGGGTTTGCTGCAGCTGGGGCTCAGCCTTCCTCTGTCACCCCTCCCTCCCCATGTCACCAGAGCCTTGCAGGGGATTCCAGTCCCGCTGCAGGGAGAGCTGCTGTGTGTGGTTTGCAGCAAATCCTGCCTGTGGGGTAGCTCAGAGCAGCCAACAGGAAGGGGAAATGCTTTCAGTTCCAAAATCGCAGCTGCTTGGGATGGTTTATCTGCCTCCTGCAAGAAACAGATCTTGCAGAAAGCAGCTGAGATCCTCTGGCGCCGGTGGACAAAGGAAATCCCAGCTGTTGGCTCCAAGGGATGCTGCCTGAGAAACAGCTCCTGCTTTCCAGGAGACTCTCTCTCTGAGGGTAGATTATTTTCAGGAATTTTTCCTGTGCCCTCTTAGCCGTGGCTTTTGTTTTGGGGGCTGCATCCCTGTCTTTGTGCATGATGTGTCTTGGCAAATATTCCCTCTTCCCCAGCATGGTCTCACCCACTGTGCCAAAGCAAATCCCCTCTCCCTGGTGTCCCCATGCCAGTGCAGAGCTGGTCTGGGTGACTGGAAATGTCATCAGCTCTGAGCTGCAGGAAGCTGTGGGATGGGAGACTCCGGGTGATGGAATATCCAAACCTTGCCAGAGCTGGAAGGGAGACAGGACCTTGCTAAAAGCCAGCCCACAGCTGAATGGAGCCCCAGAATGTTTGGTTCCTTCTCATGTCTTCCTCCTGGGCTGGCTTCCTGGGAGTTTTTGTTTTATTTTCTTTATGAAGGGGTTGGATAGATTTCAGGGCAGACAGTTTGTGGGCCATTGAGTTGCAGGGCTATTCCAGGCCTTCCTGGGCTGGTGGCTTCATTCAGTTTTGCAGCAGCAGGAACTGAGCTTCCCTGAGCTGAGCCAAAGGCAGGGAGGGACACAGAGTCCCAGTCTGTCCTTTCAGGTTTTTTATTCCTCTCATCCCATCACACTCTACCTGGAGGTCTCAAGGTTCTGTTGCCCATTTTGAGACAGGAAGAGATCCTTGGCATGAGGAGACTGCCCAAGAGCTCTGACAGACTTTTTCCTGCTTACATGAGGGATGGAGCAGAGGTGACTTGTAGGAAGAACCCAGTGATTGAGGTGGCTTTGGCAAAATGACATTCTAGCACTTAATTTTTCTTGAGTTTGTGGATTTTTTGTGTGTTTAGGTCATGCAGTGGCAGCCCAAGGCCCAGAGGCTGCCTCAAGGCTATCAGAGCACTTTGGAACCCAGTGCAGAAACTGTGTGCTGTTATTATTATCTTTTTAAATAATCCCATTTTACATATCTTTTGTGACTTCCTGTAAATTCATTAATATGCTGAACCAGCCTCAAAAGGAAGTATTTTTGGCCTCTGGGTCTTTGTATTTAAAAAAAAAAAAAAGAAAGAAAAATAAAAAAAAAAGTGGTATGACCCAAATTGAAAATGGTTTGTGAGGAAAGAGGGTTTTCCTTTGCCTCTGAGCTGGCTGAGCACGGTGGGGTTGTGCTTGGTGTGTGTCTGACGTTGCTCTGCCTCCACCCCCAGATTGAACTGGCCATTCTCCGCTTCCCATACGAGTCCTGGGGGACGCCCTTCCAGCAGCTCAAGCAGGTGGTGGAGGAGCCCTCGCCCCAGCTGCCACCTGAACGCTTCTCCAAGGAGTTTGTGGACTTCACAGCACAGTGGTGAGGCCCCAGCAGGGACTGCTGGCTCTCCCAGCCTGGCTGAGGAGGAGCCCTGATCCGTAGGGGTTGGGATGAAGCAGGGGGGGTTCCTTTGCTGTCCTTTGGGAGCCCATTTCTCCCCTCCTCGCTGTACCTGGTGCTCAGCATGGCAGGAAGCGCTGCCCAAACTGGTTTTGCTCTCGTCCTGACTCACCCAGGCTGGCTGGAAAGTGCAGAGGTTTCTCTTCCCCTTCTCCTGTCTCTGCTGCTGAAATGTTGGTGTTTTCTGGCAAAGTGGCAGTGAAACCAGAACCAACCCCTGGTAGCCTCTGGGTGAAAGCTGGTTTGTGGTTTTGTGGGAAGCTGTTCCCCCCTCCAGGGTGTCCCCTGCTCCCTGGGTGCTGCCTGGAGCTGCCAGGCAAAGGCAAGCTCACCCTGCAGGTGCTATGGGAAACCATATCCTCTCCTTCCCAGTCATTCTGGTCTGTGTGGGGCAGACTGCAGAGCTGCTGGGTTTGTGCTTCTTGTGGCACAACACTGAGTTGTCCTTCCCCAGTTACTGCCTGCCTGCTTTGCTCAAAGCAAACCTGCTCAGCCAAGGAGGGAGAGGGATGGGTGCAGCCCAAGCATTTCATGCTGGGTGGGAAGGGGAGATCCTCTATGACAGACCACGTACAGCAAAAGAAAAGAATCCTACAGCCTTTCTCTCCCATTTTTTTTTCCTTCCAGCTTAAGGAAGAACCCAGCTGAGCGAATGAACTATTTAGAACTCATGGTAAGTGCAGAGCTGTTCCTGCTGGTCTTTATTCCCAATTTTGAAGCTCAGATCAGTGGTCCAGCAGGGAAGTGGGACAGCACGTGGCTGATTTTTCAGGCATGGAGCAGGATGGGTGTAGTGTGTCAGAGGTGGAAGGGTGTGTTGATTTCATGGGTGTTAAGGTCAGGGTTTCCAGGTGTTTTCTCCCTCTGTCCTATCTGCTCTTGGAGAGTTTAGACCTCAAAGGATGGTAGTACAGCTGCCAAGGTGGGGTGTCCCACTGGGGCTGAACTGAGAAATGCCAAAGTTCATCTTTTAGCTGAAGATTGGTTTCCATGGGAGGCTGGGGAGGAGGTTGGAGTCCAGCTCCAGCTGTGTGACATCCCCCAGGGTCTGTGGCCTTGGTGTCAGCTGAGGTTTTATTTGATCTCGTTGGCAGGAACACCCTTTCTTTACCTTGCACAACACCAAAGAGACTGACATGGCCTCCTTCGTGACAGAGATCCTCGGGGAAGACTCCTAACTCCCAGCTCCCAGCTTCCTGCAGTCCCTCCATCCCAGCTGCCCTGCAGGAGAGGGAGCAAGGACTCAGTTCACGGTGGTTTGCACAAATCACAAATCGCCCTGGGGGCATCTCTGGCCCCATTCAGCCTCAAAATCTCTTCTCTTTGCCCTGAGAAAAAAATCCCCCAGGAGGAGCCTTTTGAAGCCAACACCTTCCCAGCTAAGCCAAGGACTCTGAAGGCTCAGGAGGTCCCGGGAGAGGAGCAGTGCCTGAGCAGGCAGAGGGTGCCAGAGGCCACCTCCCCTCTCCAGTACCCAGTGCACAGCACAGGGGGCTGTGTTTCTTGGCTGTCAGGGGAAGACAGGGAGGATCAGTGCTGCTGTGCTTCCCCCACTCCTCCCCTGCCTGCCCAAAGCCCCTTCCCTGGAGTCTGGTCTCACTCACCTTCCCTCTGTGCCTGGCTCTCTGCCCCCAGGAGCCCACGCAGCTTTAGGAGCTCCTGGGGCTCCCTGGGCTGCTGCTTTGTTTTAATGCCTGGCTCGACACCTGAAGGACCCTTTGAGGCAGCAGCAGCTCGGGCATCCCTCCCTCAGTCAGTGCTGCTCCCTTGAGGGGGGGAGGAAAGAAAAGGCATTTTTCCATGAGCCCACCGTGACACAAACTGCAGCCCACCCATGGGACTGCCCCCAGCATCCATCCCTTCCCTCGTGGGCACAAGGTGATGGAGACACAGCAGATCCTCCGTGCTGCCTCTCCTCCCTCCAGCCCCGGGTTGGGAGGACACATCCCTGCTCTGGGCATCGCCTTCCACAGCCCTGCCTGCCTCCACCTGCCCTGGCTCCCTGAGAAGACGCTGCTCCATCTGCTTTCCAACCTGGAGCTGCTGTCAGACCTCTCACTGTGACACCCGCTCGTTTCTGAACTCGCACCCCTCGTGTCCCCAAGTGTCCCCAACTCCTGCGGGTGCCAGCGAGAGCCAAACCCCAGTGCCGGGCCCGGGGCTGCCCACAGCTGTACATTTGATATCTATATATAATGGACTTTGTAACGTGTTTCCTAGGTTTGATCTAACTCGCTATAAATTAAAGCCCTTCTGTGTGGGAGGAGGGAGGAGCAGTTCCTTCTCTGCTGACAAATCCACTGTGAAAACCTGATGTGTTTCCCCACGCTCCCAGCCTGAGGAGCCAGGGGAGCAGGAGGGGTTTCTGGCTTCTACTGTATGTGATCATGGATAAATGCACCAGCTGTGGATTTTGGGTTTTTGTTGTTTGGTTTTTTTGTTTGTTTTTTTTTTTTTAAAAAAAAAATAATTGAAATTTTCTGAAGGATTTTTTTTTTCTTTTCTAATATATATTTGTGTGTGTGTATGTGTGCTCTATATATATTATATATTTTTAAATCAATGATGAATGTGTGGATATCTATGTGGCCAGCAGATCTGGTGTAGTAACATTTTTCTGGCTAAAGTTGGGCAGGTGGGGAAGGGGTCACTAGAAAACACTCTGGCCTAAGATTACTTTGTTTCTTTCTTTTTTTAAAGAAATGCATCTATTTTTTAACTGAATATTTTCAAAATGTTATTCCTGAAATTCATGCCCTGGAGGTCTGGATTTCAGGGTGAATTTCAAGTGTTCAGGGTCCCCTTAAATTCATTATCCCCCCCTCTCCTGCAGTCCAGGGTTTGATGCAGTGCCTGGGAACTGGGGTGCTCCACACTTATCCCCATGAGCTGCTCCTGGGGAAAATGATTTTCAGTTCTTGATGCATCACCCAGCCACGCTTTTCCCTCTGATTCCCCTCAGCAAACCCTGAGGGAACCAGCCCAGGTGGAGCTGCACAAACCCTGTTCAGCTTTGCTTCAACCCTGAGCCCCCAGCCCACCTCTGGATGGAAAATAAGGAAGTGATTGATGTTCTCCGTGTCTTCCTCCTCCTCATGCTGCTCTGCAAACCACCCAACACTCACCTGTACCTGCTTGGTTTGACAGCTTTGTTGCTGAGATGTACAATTGTATTTTTTTTCATGGTTACTGCAGATTATTTTTGTTTTTGAGTTGAGCTTTTGGGTTTTCTGCCTTTTCTCTTTGTTTAACCCCTTTCCCCCTTTATCTCACCCTTTCTTTATTGCACTGGGGAACAGTGTTCATTTTTAAAAAACTTTTTTTTGCATGCTTTTTACTTTTTTCTGCATTTCTCCTCCTGGAGAAAGTCCTGATTTCTGTATTTTGGGACAAAGGAGCATCTGCCCTTTCAAACACAGGGGAGAGGTGTCTGGGCTGGGCTTGGGCCCCCATGGACGAGCTGAGGCTTTGCTGAGAGGGCAAACACACCACCCCTCCCTGTGCCATCTCCTGTGCCTCATTCAGCACAGGTCTCAGCTGTCCAAATCCCACATCCCTTTTCACCCCCCTGCTTCCCTGTCCCACCTTGTTCCCTCTGCAGTGGCAGTTCCCTGCATAGAACCAGCTTGGCCTTAAGGTGGATGAGGATTTTGACTCTCATTGGAAGCCCCTCTCTCCTTGTATTTTTGGGAATGGTCTGTACCCCTCAACCCCCATCCTTGTTTCCAATAAAATTCACCCTCAAACCTGCTGCTTGTCTCCTCTTGTTGTTTGTGCATCAGCTGGGAGTTGTTTGGGGCAGCAGCTTGGTGGGGGATCCTGCTTTCTCCTTATTTTGTGGGGTGATGCTGCTCCTGATTTGGGGATTGTACAAGCTGTGCCCCTTGGGATGGGATCCCTGGAGCAGCCACCGTGGGACTGGAGTGGGGGACAGCAGCCTGGGGAGTGATCCTGTCACTTCTGTACTTCCTCCTCCTGTTGTGGAGTGCTGCTGGTCCCGGTCCGGGGCTTGTACAGCGCGGGAACCCCAAAGCAGCATCCCGGGAGTGTCCCCCGGAGCTTTCCCGCTGCCAGCGGCTCCCCGGGGTTCTGCTCTTTCGGGGGGCTGGGTTTTGGGCAGGGGGAGGCTCACCATGGATCGGGGATCCCCTCCAGCCGAGGGTCCCGGGGCAGCACCCGCTGCCCGCGGCCGCGAGGGGGAGGCAACGCCCGGCGCCGGGACCCGCGGGATGGAGCGGGACCCGCGGGATGGAGCGGGACCCGCGGGATGGAGCGGGACCCGCGGGATGGAGCGGGACCCGCGGGATGGAG
>NC_031783.1:13198652-13257965 GCF_001522545.3 Parus major | reverse complement strand
CCCGCGGGATGGAGCGGGACCCGCGGGATGGAGCGGGACCCGCGGGATGGAGCGGGACCCGCGGGATGGAGCGGGACCCGCGGGATGGAGCGGGATGGATCGGGACCCGCGGGATGGAGCGGGACCCGCGGGATGGATCGGGACACGGCGGGATGGATCGGGATGGGTCGGGACCCGCGGGATGGATCGGGACCCGCGGGATGGATCGGGATACGGCGGGATGGATCGGGACGGATCGGGACCCGCGGGATGGATCGGGACATGGCGGGATGGATCGGGACCCAAGAGATGGAGCGGGATCCACGGGATTGAACATCCACAGGGACACGGCGGGACAAGCCAGCCCCACGGGATGAGCCTCTGCTTCGGCGGAACTCAGAGGGGTCCCCCCTTTCCATCCCAACCTGCTGTGACCGCCCCCTCTGGGCACCTCCCAGCCCCCCTCGAGGGTGCACGGCCGGGATTGGGGCAGGGGGACCCGGGGGATCGTGCCCATGGGGGATGGAGCTGCAGGTTTGGCAGGGGACTGGGATAAGGAAACAATTCACTTTCCAAATATTTTCCCTGTCAGCCCTCTCCAGGCAGGATCAGGCGGGGACATCGGGTCCCTCCATCACCGGGACCTTGGTGCAAATGCTTTGCCTGGAAATGGGGTCGGGGGGGGATCAGCGGTGCTGGGGAGAGCAGGGACCCCAGGAACCCCCATCAGTGTGGTGTGGGGACACGCTTGGAGGGGGCCTGACCTGCTGGGAGCTGGAATCTGCTCTGTTCCAATTACCAGCTTAATAGCTACATCGAGACCATTAAAAATGCATCAGTGCCTCCGAGGAAAGAACTTCAGGAGAAGTGGAAAATTCATCACTTTGAGTTCCCTTATTAGGAGAAAAGGTGTTTTTTTTCCCCCCCATTTGTCTTGAACAGAGGCAAAAGGAGGTTATTTCTGCCTGGTGACTCCCCCATGGGACTGTCACGAGGTGTGAACAGGCAGTGCCCAAACCTGGGTGAGAAGGACACAGCTCCCACTGCAGAGAAGGGAGAACCCAGCACATCCAACACAGGCAGGGGGCATGGGGACCACCAGGGCTGCAGCAGCTCAGTCCTCCTCAGATGAAGCTTTCCCTGTGCTGAGAACACGTGTTGGGAGCATGTTGTGATAATGAGCGATGCAGGGACCCCAGGCAGGTGCACAGGAGGGTTTTTTACTGCCAAAATCCCGGCCTTTTTGGGCAGTTAACTGGTTATCAGTTTACACAGTGTTAAGGCACAACAAGCCCAAGTCAACCAAGCACCACACACCACGATGTGGACATGCAGCAGTAACACAGCACATCTCTCAGGTCTATTCCAGCCAAGACACTCTCCCATAGCTCCCTTCTACTTAGACAGAGTAACAGGCTGGAGCTGTGTACCAAGGCCATCCCTCTATAAAACCTCACCTATCGGTGACCAGCCCCCAGTGTGCTCCCCCAGTTCACTGCAGGTGTTTGTACTGGTGGTACTGGCCCCTTGCAGGGGCGGTTCATCAGGAGCTGTAGTGGTAGGACAAGGAGTAACAGGTTCAAACTGAAAGGGGGAAAATAAAGGTTTGGTACACACAAGAAATTCTTCCCTGTGAGGGTGGGGAGACCCTGGCACAGGTTGCCCAGAGAAGCTGTGATTGCTCCATCCCTGGAAGTGCCCAAGGCCAGGTTGGATGGAGCTTGGAGCAACCGGGGATAGTGGAAGTTGCCCCTGCCCATGGCAGGGGGTTGAAATTGGGTGATCTTTAAAGGTCCCTTCCAACCCAAACCATTCTGTGCTTCCATTCTATGGTGGTTCTCTCCAGGAGCTCCTGAGCTGGAGCTCACGCTGTTCCTAAGAGCCGTGTGCGGAGGAGGTCTGGCTAATGGATTAGCAGGGGGTGTGATGATGCAGCCAGTTTTCTGGGGCTGAGGGTTATTTATTTTGCTTAATTTTTCTCCTTTTTTTTGTTTTTTTGGGTTGTTTTTTTTTTTTTTCAGCCAGTGGCTGAGCCTGTATCTAGGACAGGTTTTTTTTTTGGTTTGGGTGGCCTGTGGGCACCTTGTCGCTCGATAGTGTAAATTAGTGAGTTCACCCAGGCCAGGGGTTTGTACGAGACGTGTTCAATCCTCCCCTAATAGCTGCCTCACCCAGAAACTTCCAAAGCTCTTGTAGCACCTAAGCACTAATGAGCTGAAGCTGCAGAATAGCAATGAGGCCTCAGGAATATGGATCAGTCTTTCCTGGCCCAGCCAGAGGCTCTAAAATCTTTTCAGCTGGCACCCAGAGGGACCAGTGCAGCCCAACTGGGAGGGAAGGGTTTAAGTGAGGTGCATTGGGTGGAGAAATCTTTCCTGCCCCTGAGGAGCTGCTGGGGATGTCTCCCAGCTCTCCTCTCCAAACAGAAACATAGGTGGCTTGTTTTGGGGTGAGGAGAGCTCAAACTCTGATTTGAACCACTGGTATCCAGGAGTTTTGCTGCCCTGCCTTTTCCCCCTGATAATTGGTCAGCCCTGAGTCTGTGTTTCTATGTTTTGCTTTGTTTTTACTGCTGGCTTGGACAAAGCATCCCCAAGCACTTTCTGCCTGTCCCAGCAGCCCGGTTTGCACATCCAGCCCCAGAGTGTGTGTATTTATGGAGTGAGTTGTGCCATGCACAGCTGCTCTGCTGCTCCATCCCCTGGGAATTGCACAGGACCAACAGCATCTCCCCACCAGCGGGGTGCTGGAAAACAGGGGTGATGGCTTGAAAACAGGGGTGATTGCTGGAAAACCAGGGGTGATTGCTGGAAAACTGGGGTGATTGCTGGAAAACCAGGGGTGATTGCTGGAAAACTGGGGTGATGGCTGGAAAACAGGGGTGATTGCTGGAAAACTGGGGTGATTGCTGGAAAACCAGGGGGGAAACTCCTGCCTTGCCCAGCGGATGCCAACCTCCATCCTTCCCTCTCAGCTTGAAACTCCTATCGATTTTTCAGAGGCGGGGATGCTGGTGGGGGAACGTGGGGGTGGGAGGAGGAAGCTTTAGCAGCGCAAAGCCTGAAAATATCAAAGCTTGACGGCAGCGCTTTGGGGGTGAGCGGGGAGGTCGCCTGCCACGCAGGGAGCCCCGGTCCCCCGGTGGGTTTGCCGGGAGCCTTCCCAGCCCCGTGAGCGGCGGCTCTGGCCCTTCACATGCTGAGTTAACCTTTCTGGAAATGCCAAGCAGAGCTGGAACAGGCTGTTTATTTCCAGACGCTGGGTGCTGTGGGCAGGGGGCTGAGAGGAGCCTGGCGAGCCACGGTGGCTTTTGCACTTGATTTACATCTCGGAGCAGCTCGGGGTGGAGGAGGAGACAGGAACCTTGGGTGAGCCAGAGCTGCTACCTTGCTATCAGCTGTGTTTTCCTCAGTGTCATTCCCTGCTCTCTCCTGGAGTGAGACACTCCTTTCCTCTGGCTGAAGCTGGGATTTCATAAATAAACATCAAGGTTTTGCACAAAGCTTGGGTCCAAAGCTGCCCCAAATGCCACCAATGTTGTGTGGCTGCTCTGAGCGCCACTGCTCTGCTCAGTGGAGCAATTAATTCACGTTTCCCAGGTCATCGTGACCCCCTGCAGAACATCACAACGCCACAGGTCCCGTCCTGTGCCGACCATGAGGAGCTGATCAATGATCCTGACGCTCCCCAGGATGTGCCCGTGGATTGGGAACGCTGCCAGGGCTGTGGCAGGAGAACGGGAGCCTGTTTGGCTCCTGGAACGGGAGCCCCAGGGATGCTCTGCAGGCTCGGAATGGCTCTGTGAACACCCAGCAGCTGCTGAGAATCCACCTGGGCTGGCTGATCCGGCCACACACCCGGCAAAGCCGGGCAGGAGTGATGGTTGGGTGGAATTTTGGGAGCCTGGGGGAAGGTGCAGAGGTGCTGGTGGCTCCCAGGGCCTGTAGGGGTGGCGCTGGGGTTTCTCAGGCAGTGGTGCCTCCAGCTCATCTCCTCAGCCCAGTGTTTCTCGTAGGGGCTGCAGGGTATTTTTGAAACTCACACCGTGCCTCTTTTCAGGAACCTTTCCAAACAGCCTGAAGGTGGTGTGGGGATTCTGGTGACTGCACCCTGCTTCCCAAAGGCTTCCTGGGCTCTGAGGTTTCCTTTTGGCTCAGAGGGGAAGAGCGGGGGTCAGGACTTTCAGCTGTGAGGACCCTCCAGCCTCTCCCTCACCTTTGCCGTAACTCAGAGTGGAATCCACAGGAATTTGGGTTTGCTGCAGGCTGGAGCACCTGACTGCCCTGTGGGGAACCTCAGCCAAGAATGGAAGGTTATTTTTGGGGGTGCAGAGCAGCCTCTATGACCTGCATTTGGGGGATATTTCTCCTTGGGGAGGGGGACAATACCAGCCCCATGGGGCCTTGATGGGGGTCCCCACTCCCCTTTCACTGCCCTCCCCGAGCCCCAGCAGCAGCAGGACGTGTCCTTTCTTCATCATCCTGCCCCACCCTGAGTTTCTTTAATTACAGCTTTGAGAGAGATCTTCCCCTTTATTCCCCCAAATCTTCTCCTTAATTAAAATCCTTGATCTGGGCCAGCGGGAAGCAGCTGTTGCCTCTTTGCAGCGTGCTTGGGTGTGTTGCAAGCTGCCAACCTGATTGTGGGCCATGCAGGGACAGGACAGGGACAGTGCAGGGACTGGCACTGGCACTGCCCCACCTGGCATCCCGAGGGGAGCTGCTGGGACCAGCTTTGCCCTGCCTGAAATCATCTGAGCTGGGAGTGGGGCCCGAGCACTGGGTCCCTCTGCATCCTTCCCACCATGGAGCCCTTCCAGTGGGGATGCAAAGGGAGCGAGTGCAACCAGCCCAAACTCATTTTGCACCTTCTGCTGATGTGGAGAAGGGCTGGACGATGGAGGTGGATGAAGGTGAAGCTGGGGCTGGGATTGTTCCTTCAGTTTTTCCCCTGGGATCCATGAAGTGTCCAGCCAGGGGCAGCTAATTCTCATTCCTGCTCTCCTTCAGAGGAATCCTGCTGGGAGCCTGCAGGACCCAAATCCATCGCTGGCACCTCACAGGGCTCGTGGGACACCTCTGCCACTCCTGTGTCCCCACTCTCCTCACAGCCTGGGGACATTCCCTGCCATGGCCTCCACAACTTTCCCATGTTTTCTCCCAGAATTACCCCAGGGAGGTGAATTTACCCCTCCCTGCCTGCTTGGGGCAGGCGTTTCTGCAGCGATCCACCATCAAAGCAACGGGGAAGCTCAGCAACAATTAGTGAGCTGGTGGTGTCAACTTCATCACAGCTGATGTGTCTCTTCTTAATGAAACTTGTGGAAGAGAAGAGAGGAAAAAAAAGGAGAAGGCTGCTGACAACAGATGTATTATTTCATCTCAGATTTACCGATGCATGCATTTTTCATTCATGGAAGAGGCTGAAATGCAGATTTATTCAGAGTAGAGCAGGTACAACCCTCGGTGGATCAATTCCTGCAAGCAGGCTTAGGAGAGAAGGACTTGGCTGAGCAAACAGCCATGCAAGGCACTTCCCAAATTTTGTGCCCAAGATGGGCTAAAAGCCCAATAATTTTTTTTTTTTTCCTGTTTTGGAGAGGCTGAGTTTATATTATGGCCAATATATATATATAGATATATTATATGAAAAAAATATTATTTATATTGAGATGGCTTCTTCAGGAGACCCTCTTTGTTCTGGCTCCTTGGTCACCAAAGTCATACCTTGAACCTCAACAGATGCAGGTGTCTCTTACTGGTAACCAAAAAATTTGACCTCCAAGACGTGTCTGAGGCTCTTCTCCTTCCACACACAGCACGTTGTGGTTTCTCTGTGATTTGGGGGGGCTCTGCTCCCCTGGGGGAGCACACCCTCTAAAAACCAAGGAGAATTTAATCTCCCTGCAGTGATGAAAGTGAATCCAAGAAAAGTATTTGAGGTGTTTTTCCCTCTCATTAGGAATGGAAGACAGGAGTCTTCTGTCTTCTGGGTACTATACAACCACATGAATTATTTAGGACCAAACATCTCTCCGATAAATAATTTTTTTATGTGGGGAGATTAAATCTGATTTTTTTAAAAAAAATATAATAACAAAAGCAATTTCTCTCTCGTAAGTCCTCGTATTTCACACACCAAAGAGATCCCAGGCATCCATTCCTGTATTGATCAGCAAATAGGTCCTCGTATAGATTTAGTTCACCCAACCTTGTTTAATTTTGGATTCATTGATTCAATGCAAAGATCTAGATGAAAAGCAAGTGGGCTGTTTCCAGTGCTGGTGATGCTATTTTTAAATAAATCTGGTGCATGCTAAAATAAATATGCAAAACATTTTGTAAGGCCGCGTACGGGTGGGGAGACCAGATGTACTAAAATATTTAACAAACTTTTTCCTGATTTCTCGAAATGCATGTTTTATTTACTAAACACCAGTGGAATTTAATCTCACCCAGTGTTTGCTGCGAGGCTGTCCCACACCCATTGTCTGGGGTGAGCAGGAACGTGGGACCTTGGAGGAACTGTCTGTGCGGTGACATTGGTGGCACATTGAAATGCAAAGCTCATTAACCGTGTCTGGGTTTTTCTGTTTGTTTCTCCCTTTTTTCATGTTCACGTTCCTTACAAGAGCAAGAGATGAAATATCCATCTACAATTCCCTTTCATCTCCAGGCATGTTTGGTGGGGTTTTGTTTTTGTTGTTTTTTTTTTTTTCCTCTCTTCTGTTGCTCAGATGACAAAGTTTCTCATTTGGAATTTTATTTGATTTCAGAAGATGAGAAAGAATTAAAAGTGTCTTCAGGAGGTTGGGCTCACCTTACTCTATCCAGGATCCTTCAGAAGGAGGATGAGTGACTTGGCAAAGTCACTCCTGCCCCCAAAGGATGGAGTTCATCCCAGGGTCAGAGCTGCATCCTGGCTTTTCCTTCACCTGGGGTGACCATCCTGCAAATCCTACAGACCCCAGCCTGCTTTCCTGGGGAAAGGCATCCCGCTCTGGGTGTGCGTGCCTGTCTCCTTGAAACCCTCTGCTTTCAATCCAATCAAATTTAATTGAATTGTGGTTTTGATCACATCTGACGGTGGCAGAGATCTTGCTGATAATCAGATTCCCATGGGTGACTGGAAATGGGGCTGGTGGAGGAGGGAGGAGGGATGGGGAGGAGGGACAAGTGTGATGCCACTTGTTCCTTTTGAGACACCAGGGAAGTGACACAGCAGCCGGGCTCTGTTCGCTCTGGGGTCAGGTCTCGTTCTGGGGATTATCTGAATGTCTCAGTGAGGGCTGAAACCTGCAGGTTGTGTTGGTTTTGGTTAAAAAAAGGTGATTTCCTTGGCAAAGCTCTCCACCTTGCTGCAGGCTGGAGCAATGCCAGCATCCCCCAGCATTCCTGGTACCCAGCTTGGCCTCATCCTGACCTGCCTGGAGCCTGTGCAGGGATGTGGCTCAGCTCTTTGCACATCTGCCACAGCTCACACACAGCAGCAGTTAAATACAGGGATTCATGTGTGATTTACATGAATTCAACTGCAAGTGCAGCCCCTGGGATGAGGGAACATCCCCTGTGCTGTCCCCTGCTCCAGACAGCTTTCTGTCAGCAAGTTCTCCATGGGGTGTTTGTTGTGTGTGTGAGATTGGGGGTAATGAAACAGGAGGGGAAGAGCAAGCAGCAGCCTCTCCTCCATCCCTTGGTCCTTGGCAGGGGCTTGGGCATGGCAGGGAAGGCCTTGGATATGCTGAGACACCAGGAATTTCCCCCCAGGTTGGGATGAAAACAAAATCCTCCACCCTGACCTCAACTTCTCCCCTGCGATGCTGGAGGGACATGTGTCCCCATTCCAGTGCCAGTGCTGCTGACCCCAGGGCACGTGGGGAAGAGAAGATGAGGGACCACAACACAACCCCAATCCCTGTAGTGCTGGGATGTGCCATTGCACGAGACCACAAGCCTTGCACTGAGTTTGCAGCTTCCCAGGACAGAGGCTTGGTGGACTTGCTCTGCCTGAACTCTTCTTGACCTTCCAGAGCTCTGTTTCCCTAGGTTGAGGTGTTGCAGCAGTTTTTCCCATCGAGCAGGTGGCTGTGGCTAATTTACCTCATGGCTGTTTGCACGGTACAGCCCTGTGGTTTAATGCACCCAATCTCCTTGGATCAGAGACTCCCAGAACGGTTTGGGTTGGAAGGGACCTTCAAGATCATTCAGTTCCAACCCCAGGACTACTTCCACTAGACCACGTTGCTCCAAACCACATCCAATCTGTCTTTGAACACTTCCAGGGGTGGAGACAGAAGAGATCTGTGACAGTGAACTGCCAGAGGAGGATGGAGAGCTGTAGTTGTGAGGAAAGAGAGACTCCTGCAAGGACCCTGCAGTGTGCTGCCTTGATCCAGGAGAGATAGCAGCAAGCCAAGAGACTCAAATATCCTGGCCAGAAGGATGAGGGAACATTGCCAAGACAAGCAGGTGTCCAACAAAGCAACTCTGGGCCTGGAGGAGATGGAGGGAGTCTGGAAAGGAATGACAAGGAAAAGAAGCTGAGGTGTAAGGTGACAGCTAGAAATAGAAGGGAGCAAGTGATATTTGTATCAGAGATATCCTGGGGAAGGCATGAAGGAATGCAGCCCTGAGATCCCCAGCTCCTCCTGTCCAAGCCTTTCCTCTCAAACCCAGGATAAACCATCTTAAAGTCTTGTCTCAGCTCACCACGAGAGAGGATGGAACTGGGCATGGCAGCTGGGCACTTCCACTGGTCCACTGGCTTGGTTCACATCTCCACTGGCTTGGTTCGGATCAATAATGAGCTAATTAGTTGCTATGGAAATGTAATGTGGGAGATCTTTGGGGAGAAGAAATTATAGGTAATTTTTATTTGTTTGGGCCCTGTTCCTATAGCAACAGGAGAACTTGTCACTGACTACCAGTTGGTTTCCATGGAGTTGGCTGCTAGTTCTGGGTTATTAATGCCTCCAAGCATAAAACAACTTACCTAGCAGGGCTGGTGGATTGTCCTCCATCATCCATGGGAACTTTGCAGTTTGCCAGAGTCGGGGCCTGGCTCTCGCAGTGGAATGTGAGCTCCCAAAAGTTGGGCTGGAGTGTTCATCATCAACAGACATAGTGCTGGAAGGATCGATTATTCTACCCCTCTCTTGAATTGAAGACATCGTGGAATGAATAATCCATCACTTCGTAGCTTGCTCTACTCGCAGCATTGCCTGATTTTTAATTGGATTTTCTCCGTCTTCAGCTTCCAGATGCTTGGCGTTGATCTGCCTTTCTCTGCTAAATTAAAAAGTCCTTTAGCACCTGGCAGTTTTGCTGTAAAGGGACTTACTGTAATTAAGTCCCTTCTCATCTCACCAGGACTGGTTCTCCTGAATGAAGCCGTTTGTTTTCCTTCAGCCCCTCACCTGACGCGGCCCCCGTTTTTGTGCTCCTCCGAACAAAAGGGATGTGGTGTCTGCTTTGCAGAGGGTTGGAGTTCTGTCGAGGGACTTCTCCAAACTCCTCCAGAAGCTGAGCCTTGGAACCAGACCAAACACTCCTGAGCACTGAAGAGACTGGATTTGGGAGAGATTGGTTTTATGATAGGTTGTAATTTCCCTCCCACCATCTAACTCCTCAGCTTTCCACGGCTGATAATTACCCAGTAGGAGCTAAAATGTCTCTCCCCACTCCCCTCTTATCAACCCATTCTCCACTTTGAAGGCATGGCCACTCCTTTCCAGAATGTCCTCACCAATCTCCGCAGCCAAGTGAGCTCGGAGTGCCTGCACATCCCCTGTTGTTTTGGAAGATGGTGCCACATCCACCACCTCTCCCCGGTGAGACCCATCTCGCTCCAGCTTTGAAGGCAGATAAGTTGATCAGCATGTGGATAAACCTTTAATGATATTTGGCTGAGAGCACCACGCAGTCGGAAGGGAGGCACGAAGCAAAGGGCAGCTCCTCACCACCAGCCCTTCCTCGGATGTCTTGGCAAGCTCTGCTGCTGGCCCCCAGCTCTGCATGCTGTGCTCGCAGCTGCTCTGTCCCTGTTGGTGAGGCACAGCCCAAATGTCTCAAACGAGGGTGCAGAGGGGGATGGAGGATGAGTCTGAGGATGAAGGCTGGCTGTGGAGACGGGAGGAAAGTCCTGAGCCATCCAGGTGGGGTGTGGCTGGCAAAGCCAAGCCTTCAAGACAGAAGAAAGGCTTCTCCAAGAGTTCCTGCTTCTTAGTGCCACTTGATTTGCAGATAAATTATGTAAGAAATCCCTCTGCAAAGTCTGTGTTTGTTCTTCCATATGGCTTTAGCACAGACTGGCTGTTGGATGGAGAGTGTTAGCTGGGTGTAGGGGCACATCCAGCACACCAGGAGCCCAGCTCTGGGTTGGGAATCCAGGCTGGGATGAGGGCAGTAGGTGCCCAGGAGGTGATGATGTGCTGGGAATGCTCCGTGTTGTCCCTGCCTGGGGTCTCTCTGCCCATTTCAGTGTCGTGGCTATAAATAACAGGGATGTTCTGGGTGGTCACCTCCAGCCTGGCTGTGCTCCGTGACTCACCAGCTTCCTGTCCACAGCAACGCTACGGATTGACTCATGGCTATGGGAGTGTTTCACCCTGAGCCCACAGCACTTTGATTTCACCAGACACCCTTGTGTGTTTACAAACGAGAGATCTCCATTTCAGGGCTGTGAAAACTGGTGACATCCTGCAGAGCCACGTGGCAGATGATGCTTCATCCTGAGTTTCACCTGGTTCTCCTCCTCCCCTTCCCTCATGTGTGGCTGGAAAGAAATTCTTCCTGGCTTGGTTTGAGCTACAGATCTCCCAAGCCGGGCTTTGCTTCACCTGTGTTGTTGCAGTCTCTTGAAAAATCAACATTTTCCCACTTCATGTCTCAGCCTTCCTGAGCATGGAGCAGCCAGGCTCTGCACCAGAGCAGACCTCGTGGAAGTGTGGGAAGGCAGATGATGTGAGCCTTGTTCAGCCACCCAGAAGCTGTTTGAAACAGCATCTGAAGAGGGGTCTGGGCATGGAAAGTACCCAACACCTGGGAGGGTGAGACCAGCCTTTGGAAAATGGCTTTGAGTCACAGAATCGTGGAATGGTTTGGGTTGGAAGGACCCTAAAGATCATCTAGTCCCAACCCCCTCATCATGGGCAGGGACTTTGTGTCCCTGATGACAGTGGAGCTGTGCTGCTTTGCTCTGAGCATCTGTCACCACCACGGCACAGCAGGGGAAGGGATGGCGTGTGCTGTGTCGAAAGGTAAGGCTGGTGCCAGCTGAGAGAGCTGTACCTCGGGGATGTGATGGCTCCTGGCACGTCCATGCAGGGCTCCTCTCCTCCAGCCCATGCCTGTGCTCTGAGGGACGTGGTGGAGCCACCTGGGAAGGGTGTGATGGGAAAGGGTGGCGTGGCTGTGGTGAGCACTGGAGATCCCGCCCGGCTCTGCGGGGACTGTGGTGGGAGGAGGACGCAGTGTTTGTTTATATGACACATGAGCACATGCTTTTACTCTGAGTAACCTTCTACTACCAGAAAATGGAGCCTTCCACCATGCCCTGTGCTCCCAGGGAGGTCCAGGGCAGAGCAGTGGAGCTGTGGGCGCCGTGTCCTGGAGCAGGGAGCCACAGCCAGTACCTGTTTATGAGAGCTGGCAGCAAGAAGGTGGCCATGGAGGAGCTCCATGCTGGGACAAGCCTGGGTGGCTACTCCTTGTCATCCAGCAGCTCTGCCATGACTGTAACAGGCAGGTTTGGGTTGTTCTCCACAAAGTAGGCAAGACCTGTTTGGGTACAATGTTGTCCCAACCTCCTGCTCTAGGTTTCTGCTGTCCCCAGTCCTTTGTGACACCTTCAGCCAGCTCTCTTGGGAGGTTCTCTAGTGCTGAGGCACCCACATGGGCTTATAGTGAAGCCTGGGGTCCTTCCCAACACTTTTCTCTGCCTCCCAACACTCCCAGGATTTGTCGACGCCCCAAAGGTCAAGCAAACTTTAGAGCAACTGAATTAACCATGGAATGGGTTGGAAGTGATCCCAAAGCTCATCTCATTCCCATCCCCTGCCATGGGCAGGGACACCTTCCATTGTCCCAGGTTGCTCCAAGCCCTGTCCAACGTGGCCTTGGACACATCTTCACACCCATTTTTCAGCCTAGTTGTTGGTTTTAACCAGCCATAGCTTGGACTTGGAGCACGCTGTGAACCTGCAGATCCTGCTCCTGGAGCAGCTCAGGAATGGGTAGGGAGAAGCATTTCTCCAAAAGCCTCATGAGTGACCTCACAGCTTCGGTCCAAACTAAAACTGAGGAGCACGAAGGTGTATTAGAACATCAGATACCAGAGCTACACTGGAGCAAGCCCAGGCTGGATTAGTCCTGGATGAGAAAACCCTTTTACCTTTAGGAATGGCCACAGCAGACCCCATCCTGCACAAAGGACTTGCTGGCAGCCTCCTGTCCTCACCAGCTGTGGCCAAGAGGAGGTTGCATGTGCCAAGGGGTGGATCTCCTGCAGTGGATCTCCCGTCCACTCCCTGCCCGCTGACGGCCTTGCCTCACTAGGAACATGTCTTTCCAGGTGAGCATGGCCAGGTGTTTCCTGTGGAGCCACTAACCAGTGGTTGAGCAAGCGTTGCTGGCTTGAAGGCAGGTTCTCCTCCTTCCCCAGTCCTTTCCCTGCTCTGGATCCATCCGTGGGGAAACGTCCTCTCCAAGCTGCCGATGTTCCCCGGCTCCTCAGCCGAGCCCATGGGAGAAATGGAGATGTGGTGGTCTCTTCTGGGCTCCGGTAGCAGAAGAGGGTGGTGAGGGCTCCAAAGAGGTGAGATCTTCCTCCACCTGTGCTTGGGAGGCAGGAGCAAGAGGAGAGCTCCAGGAACCACCCCAGGAGCTGTCTGGGTGAGTCTGGGGGTTGAGCTGGATGGGGTAGGATGGGATGGGTGAGTTTATGCAGCTGCTCCAGCCTTGTTTCACCTCCCACTGAGGCACAGAAGGCTCCTTGATCGCCAGGAAGGGTCATTTGGAGCAGTCCACGTCTGCTGGAAGTGTTCTAGAGGCTCAGGGGATGAACCAGCCATCTCCCATGGGACCTGGAAGGGTTAGGAGGAAATCTGGGTGTTTTTCTCCAGGCCTGGGCTCCCCATCTGCCCCCATTGGTGAAGGGAAGAGTGGATGTGGTGGCCTGGGGGTTATCTCGGTGCTTGAAAGGACTCAGGGTGGTTTCCTGGTCAGCAAGGCCAGAGCAGGTGTCTGTTTTTGTAGGAACTGTTTCTGCAAAGGGATTTCCTTGCTCTGTCCTTCCCCATCTCCCCACAGGCTTTTCCAGGCCTGTTCCTGGGGGCTGTTTGCAGCACGCTGGGCTGTCTGTGACAGGACTCCCTGGACCTTTGGACACTGACAGGGATTTCATCCTCGGCGTGTGGACATTGTGTCGTGGTCATTTTGTGTCTCCTGTACCCTGCAGGGCAGGTTGTCCTGGGGCTGGTGGCTCTCTGGGGATGTCACCCTCTGTGTCTGTGCCAGTGAGGTGCTCCCAGGGGTTCAAGGGGTGCTGCCATGGGGATCTGACTCTGGGTGGGACCCACGAGGCTGTGTTTCATCTCCAGGACACCGTGCTCCATCCTCCTTTCTCCATCCTGTTTAAACTTTCATCGCCCAATCAGCTCCTGCAACAGAGCAAACATCATCTGGTAATTAATCTGCACAGATGGGCTTTGTTTGAGCAAGCTGGTGTGCACTGGCCTCAGAGGAGGGTGCAGCAGGGGGCTGGGGTGGGGGCACCTCACCACACCCTGCTCCAGGCTTTTTCCGTGTCCAGGAGACTCCTGGGATCACCAGATCTTTTGACCAGTGCTTGGAGCTGAAGGTGGTCCAGGACATTTGGGTTTTTTGAGGAAGAGAGACGTGAGAAAATAGGTTTTGTGGTTGTGAAACCCTGATGGAGCCAGGGAAGGAAGGGGGGAGGAGACTCCCACTTCTCTCTTTGGCGCCTCTTGACTCCTCTTGAGCTGCTCCATGCCCTGTGATCAGAGCAGCTGGGTTTGGACATGTAAAATGTTAAAATGCTCTCAAAGATCTCACCCAGGAAACCTCAAAGTAAATGGGAATCTGCATTTCCCAAGGAAAAAGCCTCTTGGAAGCCCTCAAGTGCTTCAAAACACTTGAATTATTTTTCTCCCCTGGTAATTATTGCCTCAGTTTGTGCTGAATTGGCAAAGTGTTCCTGTTGCCCCAGAACCTCATTTTTCAGGTGAGTCACTGTTAGCTGATGTTTTTTGCTGCAGTGGTGGCCACAGGGGCTCACAGCACCATGGCCACAGCTGAGGGAAGAGGAGACAACTTCCCAGATTAGCACTGGGCCCAATTCACTGAGAGCTCAGGGCCCTGCCCTGCCCTGCCCTGTCCAAGGAGTGCATTTTTGAGGACAAATTGGAAACACAAAGCTATGTCCTGAGCCCTTTTGTGACCGATCCCAGACAGCCATCAGGGAGGGAGACGTCTCCCCCACCTACATCTGCTGGCTGCAGGTGACAGATGCCACGGAGCCGGGCAGCTCCATTTATTTATAAACCACAGGCGAGCAGAGCAGCACTTCCCAGCCTCAGAGGCTTCCACCTACCTGGCAGCCAGATCCCAACCCGAGCTGCCCTCCTCCCTGGCCTCGATTCTCTTTCGCTGCCGGCAGCTGGGGCTGCTCTTGTTTTTAATAGAGCATCTCTAGATTACAGCAAGTGACAGGAGAGTGATTTGTGGTGGGTCAGGTTTCCTGCCCTTTCTCTTATAGCCCTGGCTTATAAAAATATACTCCCTCTGGGATTGCTTTGTGTCCATCTTTGTTGGCTGGTTCAAATCCCTCTTTTTTATTTGTGTTAGGAGGGTTTGGGAAAGCTTGATGCCTCTTGGTACCAGTGCCCAGCAAAGGCCAGTCCTTGCCATGGCTCCAGGATGGGGAAGGCTGATTTCCATCTCTGTGGAGATGAAGGGAGGTGTCCTGGGACCCTCAGGCAGGGAAGGATTCACCTTGAAGTGAGGCCCCGGCCACCACACGGTCCAGTTTCACCAACACCCATCTCATGTGCCCTGTGTGTGCTTTGCCTTTATTTAGAGGTTCTCATCTCTCTGCCTTTATAAAAATCCCTGGCTCAAGAGTCTGGTTCTGGTGGGGATTGATGTCTCAGGGGGCTGGGGGAGCCAGGAGCTGCTGCAGATCCTGGAGACATCAAATGAGAAATTAACTGAGGCTGATGAGGGGATCTGAGGGAAGAGCTGGATGCAGGAAGCAGCACAGATCACCTCCATGGTTCCTCACCACCCCATTGTGCCCCACTCTGTCTCCCTATGGCTTCTCCCTGCTTTGGGGGCTCTCAAAGGGCCTCACAACCACCACTAAATGGAGATTTTTTTTTTCTGGACAATCAAGACTGCTTCCCAGACAGGGAAACAGGATGGGATGAGATGAAGCTGTTCCCCCAAGCCCATACCAAACCTCAGCAGCAGATCTGAGTCCCAGCCTCCAGAATGGCTGCAAATCCTCCTGCTAATCTCAGCTTTGCTGAAGAGCACCAGGGGGGTTTTAGTGGTCCTGTTGAGATTACTGTCATTTTTCTCTCCTTACTTCCTCTCCACCTTGGCAGAATCAATTTCCTTTATTTGCTTTAGGCTTTCACCGTGGTGACAAAGCTATGAGAAGATCCCTTTCTTCTGCAGGACCCCTCTTAAAAAACCTAGGAAGCCTCCTTAGCACGTACAAGTGGCTGCAACTCTATTTCCCAGTGCTAGAGATGCCATTTCTTCCCTTTGAGAGCACTTCAAGCACTTCCACTCCAGCCTGTAAGAGGTACAGCACAGATCTCGCCGAGAGCAGAACATTTCCAGGACCTTCAGGAAGACAGAAGCACTTCAGGACGGGCAGAGGAGGCCACCAGCCCCCAGGGACATGCAAGGGAAGGAGAAGGCACCTTGCAGGATGAGGTGGCTGGGCTGAGCCAGTGCTGCATCCATCCCAAACAGGTTGGATGTGCTGGTTGCTGGCTGCATCCCTGTGCCGTGCTGGGGCTGGGCTGCCGAGCTGGAAGGAGCCCAGGGAGAGAAAATTGGCTGGCAGAAGATCTGGCGAGCAGCAAAGAGCTTGTTGCTCAGGCAGGAAATTGCTGTGTCCCAGAGCCCTGGGCTCTGCTGAAAGTCCCCCTCGTCTGGGGTGGTGTGGGCAGAGCTGTGGTACCCAGCCCCACAGGACCTGCAGAACCACAGCTAAAAACCAACTGGGAATGGTGGAAATGCAAGTCCTGGCTGTTGCCACCTGCAAGGGGACGGTGCTGCAGTGTCCCAGCATGGCACAGCCCTGAGCTCAGATCCTGGTGCCTCTGCCCAGGCTCCCAGGACAGGGAATCATCCCCTCTTGCAGCACTTTGGGTGGCTGAGACACTTCTGCAACAGCAGTGACTGGTTTTGAGTCTGATTCTGACCTGACAAAGCCCTGCTAATGCAGCTTCTGGTTGGGAGCCAGCAGAGCCGGGGTGGAATTTCACCTTTCTCCACAGAGGGAGATGCTCAGACTTGGATATGTGCAGGCAGCATCTCTCTCCTGCTCAGACATCGCTCCCGTTCCCAAGCCAAGCAGTGATGGGAGCAGCTCTCCCTGCAGGAGCTGTGGGGTGGGATTGGCTCATGGCACAAACATGGGCTCAGCCTCCCAAAATCACTCAGGAATGCAAATCTTTGCATGCTGCCGGCACAGCATGGGTGGATGTGATGGGTTGTTAGCTGGGATGGAGGAAATACATCTGACACAAAAGCCATGGCAGGGTGGGCAGGCAGAGGAAAATGTTCAGGGTCTGGTTTGAAACCCAGAGCTGTGAGCAGCCTCGTCTCTCCCCTTGAGCTGTTCCCTGTGAGCACCTGCTACCAAAGACAGGTAGGGAAAAGCCTCTCCATTGCCTTTTGAGGGTTTTGTGAGAAATGGGGAAGCAGAGACAGGGAGATGGGCTGAAACTCATTCCAGGAATTAATCTGAAGTGTTTGGGCTCCCTTGGCTTACATGTCCCTCTGTCTAGTCCCTCCTTCTCTGGATGAAGGAGGTCAGGGACGAGGTACAGTCCCATCTTCATGAGGAAAATGGAGAGCTCCATGTCCATACCCTGGATATGCAGCAAAAACATTTGCAAGATGGAAAGGGTCTGGAGAGGCTGGTTTCCAGGAGAGGTTCTTGGATGCTGAAAGACCCAGAAATGCCAAAAAATCCAATGGCTGTAGCAAATTTAGAGATCCAGCAGGTTTGAAGATGCAGAGGTGAATCCTTTTCCAAAGGGAGGGAAGAGAATCTGGGCAGTGGGAAATCTCCCCGGCATTTTTGCCATCCCTTTAGGAAACAGGGAGCCAGTCTGAAAGAAGCAGCCCCAAACTCACTTCCACCCCCCAGATTAAGCAGGAGGAGACAATAATAAAAGCACAATGTCCCGACAAATATAATTAACGGGGGGAAAAAAGGAGAGATTTTTCAAAGTTTGGGTCCTCAGCAGCGATGTTTTATTCATGGCCCGGCAGGGAAGTGCTGGCGGTGCCATTAATTACGGGAGCTGCGCCTGCTCCGGCGAGCTGGGCTCGGCTTCATCATCCTGACACCTGGAACGGGGAATTGGGGCAGCCTGTGGGGCCACCACGCTCAGGGACACGAGCCTGCCTTCTCCTCCCTCCAACCATCCTTGCTGCTGGATGTCCTCAGCATTCAGAGGGTCGTGCCTGGGGGATGAGCACCACATTCCCAAAAAAAGCAGAGGTGGATTGAGGATGGACAAGCAGCCCCAGGGATCACCGGCTTCCCTGTGGCTGGGAAGATCTTGGCAGTGCCACTGAAGCAGCACAAGTCATGGTTTGGTCAAAGACCCAAATCAAAAGGGATAATTATGATATAAAAAAGCACATTCAAAGCACACCTAAAGAGATGGTTGGAACCATCCCCGGGCTTGGTGCATCCCCCAGGAGCAGCTCACAGCTCTGATTATTTCCTATTCTGGAAAATCTCCCCAGTAACTTTCCAGAGTAATAAATAAAATATTTAGTGTTCAGCAAACTAAAGCAGGTGCAAGAACACAAGTGGGAGAAAGGACTTGGGAAGGGTCCCTGTGGGAGTCAGCTGCAGCTTCCAGACATGTGAAGGAGAGGGACCAGCAAAATGGGGTCAGTCTGGGAGAAAGGTGACCTTGCAGCAGGACATCCCTGTGCATCACATTTATACCCCTGGAAGTGTTCAAGGCCAGGCTGGATTGGGCTTGGAGCAACCTGGTCCAGTGGAAGGTTCTCCTGCCCACAGCAGGGGCTGGAACAAGATGAGCTTAAAGGTCCCTCCCAACCCAAACCATTCTGGGATTCTATGAAAATATTTCCATGAAAGATACTTCTCCAAAAATCTCTTTGAAATACAAAAGTGGTGAAACAAGGTTGGAAACTGGGACAACAAGCTGGGGGTAGAAGAAGAGGGTGACCTGTGGCATCATTAGATCCAGTCCAGGGCTGTACCCAGGGGCACTGGTGCCCCTGGCTGGTGGCATCGCACAAAGAACAGGGTCAGGAAAAGGCAGGTGACAAACCAGGAGAAGCTTTGAAACAGCAGGAGCATCCTCAGAGGAGATGCTGGATTAACAATGAAACAACCTTTGGCTGCCTGGGAAGGAGGGATTGTCCCTGGGAGTGTTGGGTGGCCGGGTGGGTTGGATGGACCCACCAGGCTCCTGCTGTCCCCGCTGATTTGGGGAGCTGATGATGGGGGTGAGTCCTGCCTGGCTCTCCTGGGAGGCTGCTGGGACCAGAGCTGCATCCACCCATCTCTGTTAATCAAGGCAATGCTCAGTTGTGCCTGGGCCTGGTGTCACGGCAGGATTGATGGCCTGGCACACCCAGCCTGGGCTCAGATGGCCCCGCTCATCCTCGCTTCCAAATGCAAACTGCATTCCATTTCTGCAGGAGATGCAGGAAGGGAAGGAGCTGTCTGGGCACTCCTGCCTGCATTCTCAGCCCCAAATCTCTCCTGGCCCTGCTAGCCCATGGGCAGGGCTCCACCAACCCCAAATCTCTGCTGCTCCATGGAGGGATGACCTCTGTTCCCAACCTTATGGGTTCTGGTTGGATTCGGAGTTTTTTTAGGAGCAAATTATGTGTCTAAAGAGCTTTGTCTGGGGGATTCCATCCTAGACTCAAGGAGCTCATATCCCCCAAAATGCAGAGAACCCCTGTGCTGTGTGATCAGGGAACCAGCATCAGCTACTCAGGGGGATGCAATTAGCTTAATTGGTGTATTAGAGGCAAGATGGTGTACTCTTGCCCAGCTCAACCGAACGAGAGGAGAGGCATCCTCCTCCCCAGCCTGCTGGTTATAAATAGGAGGAAACAAGCAGCGTGGGTTGGATGCTGGGCAGGGGTTGCCTGCTGTGGGGTCTGCTGGCAGTGGGATGAGTTGTGCCTGTGCTCAGCCCCTCGGTGCCTCCCCCAGTTCCCGCAAGGGGGTCTTAGTGCAGCATCTTTGGGGGAGGTGGCGTGGGACAGTCTGTCACCGCAGCAGGGCTGGGCTGGCTCCCAGGCATGGCAGCTCCATCTGCTCCTGCAGAAAGCCCTCCTGTTCCGCCTCCACAGCCAGCCAAAGGTACCTCGTAACCCTTGCTCGGAGCTGGCTCCACGCAAAGCCGTGTGCGCTATAAAAAGACACGCTCCCTGCGAAGAACCCCCCTCTATTAGGATTTATTTAGAGACACCTGATGATGAGCAAATCTCCCCTACAGTCTGGAGTGGATGCTCTTGGAAAGCAGATCTGGGCAGAGAGAATCTGTGAGGAGAAACGGACATGTCCAGGGGGGCAGAAGGGTAGGGACCTGCTGCTCATGGACTGAGGTGTTCAGGGGTAACCAGCAGCAGCACTTGCCTTATCCCTGAGCCCTTTGTCTTGCTCTGAACGTGTCAGTCCCTGAAACTTTAATGCCTTTACACTGATGCTTTAATTATTAAGCGTGGAGGTAATGGAGAAGCCAAGCTGGAAGAGGTGGCTGCTGTGCAGGGATGCAGTCCTGCATCCCAGGCATGCAGGAGGCTGCAGCGTGGATCTGAGCATCCCAGACCAGACACTGCTCTGGCTTCATTCTTAGCGCTTTTTGGAATTTCCCACATTATATTCTTGCTCTGCAGGGACCACAGAGGGTCTCGGTATCTCTTGCTCTCTGCTCATGGTGTGTTTGTCTGGTTAAGTTTGCCGGAGGGGATGGATGTTCTCCAGGGACTGACAGAGGAGATGTTTGTGATCCCTCTGAATGAATGTCTGTGCCTTGGCTGTCTGTAATTCGGGAGAGAACTGTGAGCTGTGAGGCTGCTTCCAAGGTTCTTTCCCAAAGGGAACTGTGTCAGATTGAAGTGCAGGGGAATGAGCTCGTCTGCAGCCACAATCAGAGCCTGGTGGTGCTGGGGAAGAGCCTCCCTCTAGCTACAAAACTGAACCGTGCTTGCCAAAAAATGTAAAGCTCTTGTGCTAACAGGGTAATTAATTAATTACAGCTCATTAGAAGAATTACAATCCCATTAGTTCCTTTGGATCATGATAGGGGGGAGCTGATCCTCAGAGTATGAGACTGAGGGCACTCCAGGCTGCTGAGAGCTGCTCTTGGCACTGGGGAAACCGGGGGTGCTCTGAGGCTGCTTTGTGGGGATGGGGTCCTGCTCAGACAGCCCCTCCTGGCAACCCCCAAATGATGGCCCTGTGCTTCCAGGGAAGCAGACACTGAAATTGCTCCTGCCTTCCTAAAACAGAAGTGCCAGCACTGCCGTGTCCCAGTCTGCTCCCAGGAGCTTGTGCTGGTTGTCAAACTCCACTCTGTCCCTCCGTGCTCTGCCTACATCCCCGTTTAGAGAGGCCTCACGAGACTCTGCCTGAGGAGGGATGGATCAGGATAAGTATCTGATCCCATGTGGGACAGGTCATGGGGTCCTGGCACCGCAGCTCTCTGCTTTCCCTGGGAGCAAATCCTCCCTCCTGCCCTCCTTCTCCCCTTGAAATCCCATTAACGCTTCCTTTATTCTTTGCCTCATCTTGCTGTCACTTGCCGGTCGCTGGGTTCTTTGATCCTTTTAATTTATTATTTTTATTTCACAGAATCTTTTATTATAATTTTTTTTTTTTTTTAAATAAGAAAAAGGCTCTATCATTGAGGCTGGGTGAGTGGGGATCTCTCTGATTAAATATAGCAATGAGACGTGCTGCTCACCACGTGCCAGCCCCGGGGTGTAGTGTTTGTCCTCCCAGAACTTGGGATGTTTCCCTTCTCCTCCCTGCTGGGACATGGAGGAGTTCTAGGGCCTGCCACAAGTCCAGATAAATTGCTCCAGACCTTAAGCCCTGACTGGAACAAACACCAAGTTTCCTCAATTTCCGTTCCCTGAGCCCGATGCTCAGAATCTGGGCGTTTCTGTAATGCAGTAACACACCTCATGAATAAAGATTAAGTTGATTAAAAAGGAAAACCCAGAGCAAGGCTGAATAAAAGCGATTTGCAGAGATTAGATGCTCTGGCACATCAGGAGTTCCCTAAAGGGCTGAGCTAACATGTTCAAACATAAGAGCTTTAAGCCCTCTTCCCTGTTTTGTAACTAATGGCTTTGAGCTGGGGAGACTGACTCTCCCACTTGATAATTGTCCCTGTGGGACACCCTGGAGTTTCCTACACTGCTCCAGAGGCCAGCACGCCCTGTAACCTGTTCCCTGCTTTCCATGGGATGTGCTTTGGGCAGCAGTTGCACAAATAACTCCCTTCCCAGATGTGGGGGCAATGGAGCAAAGAAAGGGGATGAGCCCTGTACCCCCACAGCCACAGCTTCTTCCACAGTCCTGGGTCCCAAAACTGGGGAGGGCTTTCCTGTGTGACTAAGGAAGAGAAATAGTGAAAATCAAATTGTTCTTCTTATTTGTGAAGAAGAGACTGAATATGAAGTGTGTCTGTGTGATGCCCCAACACACAGTCTCATGTCTCAAGTATCCAGAACAGCCACGGAAAAATACCCAACTCCTTTTGCTGTGCATCAAATCCAACAGGCTGCTGCTGTCACAACCTGAGCTTTCCCTCTACCACATAAAAACGAAGGTACATCCTCTCTTAAAAATGGGAAAAAAGGGGGAAAAAAGCCCCACAATCTTTTCTTTCTCCAGGGAATCTCCTTCCCTGGATAGCCCTGGGCCCCAAAGCTTTGAACCTGCCTCTTGCATGCCTGGGCTGATGCTCTGGTGTATGCTGGGAGAGGGGCACTGTGTGCTCTTTAATGGGACAGCAGGGAAAGGAATGTGCATATGTAATCTGGAAAATCTTTTGTTGGGGATTTACAGGGGTAGATATAAGGGCAGAATCCAACTCGCTCCTTTTTAATGATGCAACCTCTGTCTTCATCAGAATTTCCCATTTGTGCTCAGGGCTGAAGCAGCATCACTGCTCAGGGCTGTGTCTTGCTAAGCCCTGTTTGAGTGAGCTAGACCATTCCTGTACCTGAGAGATGATAAATGGAACTGGCCTTTTTAATTCTGACCTGAAAATGTGAGGTTTTCCGTGCCACACATCCCTCTCCCCCGTCCCCATTTCCTTTCCTCTCTGGAGATGCTGTCACTGAGCTAATGCTGGTTGTGCCTAACTCTGAAACCAGCCCCAAGGTGAGGCTTTCCCCAGCATGTGGGGATGCTCACTCTGAGGTGGGCACACCTGGAGTGGAGCATCCTCAGGAGGCAACTCCAGAGCAGGATGCCAACAGCAGTGAGGGGTAGAAAATGGAGCTAATTTAAAGATTTCCATGATGGATTTCTGAACCTGATTATGCAGCTGGTAGCAGGGTCTGAACTGGGTGATTCAGGGTCCTCTTCCTTGTCCCTGCATGACCCAGGAGCTGCGATCCCTGCTGTAGTAATTTTTATTTTTATTTTTTGTGTGTGAGTCAAATTCCATCATGGGTAATCACACTCCATCTCTTCAAATTCCTTGGGGAGCACGGAGGCACTGGCTGGTCCTGTGGCTGCCGAAGGAGTCTCAGGTGTCAGCGAGCTGCAGCCTGGAGGTGGCTGCATTGCAGGCGCTGAGATGCTCGCAGGCACTCCAGCCGCCGCCGCTTCCTTCTCTGATTTCTTATCCAAATAAATCCCTCTCTTCCTCCGAGTTCCTGAGCAGCCATGGGAGGGGGGAGGTTTGAAGGGCGTATCCGTGTGCTGCCTGCGCTGTTGGGACAGTTGTGCTCCGATGCTGAAGGATGCTGTCTTGGGAAGGTGGGAAGAGCTTGGAATCCAACTGGAAATGCAGCTGGTGGAGCAGCAACTCCCCCCTGCTCCTCTCCCTTCTCCCTGCAGTCATTCATCCCAAGCAGTTGTATCCAGCGCTGTGTTTCAGCAGGAACTGCTTCCCCATCAATCCAGCTGCTATTTCTTTCCCCCCCCTGAGGCTTCCAAAGGCAGTAAGTCCGCAGCAATGTGCAAACATTGGAGAGCTGTGCGTGGGGGATTAGTGACTTGGCAATTAAAATATTTGACCTACATCTTGTTGAGTACCAGCAAGGTCAGATGGAGCCATGCTTCTCCCCGAAACTTCTTCCCAAAGGAATTCTACTGGAACAGGCTGCTACTGAATATAAAGGGAAGGGCTCAGGGTCCAGATCCGTGGGGCTGTGCGAGGGCTGGACCCCTCAGCAGGAATTTTGGGGGTGCTGGGAGTTTCTGAGGGTGGGCTGGAGATCATCTCTACAGCACAAACATCCCATAATATTTACAGGACTCTTCCCACAAACACGGCAGAGAACAAGCATCTCCTTTTGTTCCTGAGATTGTACGTGCTGAGAATCCTTGTCCAAACAAATGAGTGGGTTTTTATTCCAGCAAACATCACAGATCTCTCCTTCTTTTTTTTTTAATTTTTTTTTTTTCCCCTCCTTTTCACATGTTGTTGGCTGTGCTGTGCAAACAATGTTCTTTTTAAGGCAGGGCAGAAAACTCTGTGTGTGTCCGGAGCACGATGTGACGGCAGGAGCCGGCGATGTCTGCTTGGCAGGGAGATTTAGCGGAAGTCTTTTATAAAGCTCCTCTCATCCCAAAGCAAAGGGGAGGGAGAACAAAAACAAAGCCCCCCCAGCACTGCTGGATTTAGATGGTTTGCTCACAGCTGGGGCTACAGGAACAGAAGCCAGAGGGTTCCTGGACACCCCCAGCCTGAGGTTGGGCACAAACCCTCCTTGGATTAGGATGGCCATGAGTGGCTCTAACAGCGCTGGAGGAAAACTGAATTTTCTGCTTTGGACTGTGGGATGTTGATTGTTTCTCCAATATCCACTTGTATAGCTGGCATCCCCAAACAACTGGGGAAGATGTTTTGGGCTGTAGTTTGATTTATAACAAGGATTCCTTGCTGTGACTGGGTCCAGCAGCTCTGCCTGTTACTCCTACCCTTGGAAAAGTGTCTGCTCTGAGCCTACCTGCTCCAGGCAGGGCTGCTAAGACACCAACCTGCTGCCAGTCTGAGGGGGTTTGGAGTTCCTACCTCCTGAAGCTGAGCAGAGGAGGCTGTTGACATGTGCTAAACAAGCCCAAAGGTGATTGCAGCCCCTTGGGTGTGATCACAGGGAAGGGCTGTGCAAAATCCATGTGGCCGCTCTGGCAGCTGCTGCTGGCTCCAACACTGAAATCCCAATGCTCCTTCCCCTGCCTGCTGGTGCTCCAGGATGCTGTCTCAGAGCAGGAGAAGCCCAGGCCATCGCTGGTCCCAACTGATGCTCAAACCAGAGCCCAAAAACTGGATCCTCACCCCCCAATGAAACCCTGACCCTGAGGTTTTACGTGTCAGACCCAAAATCATGAACTTTTACCAAAAGACTCAAGTAATGGGTTTATCTAACATGAGCAATGACAGATTTTGGCAGAAGAACAATTAGAAAATTGAAACCAACACATTTACAGAAACCCCCATGGTCTGTCATCCGTATGGAAATCACTCACCCATTTTTTCTGTGCTGAGGGGTTCCCCATCCTTTTCTTTTTTTTTCCAGTGGGTTGCTGCTCCTCAAAAGGGAGTGGGGCTGGGGTGAGAAATTCCCAATTGCTGCTGGGGACTCACCTTAGTGAAGGTCATTAATGGTGTTTGCAGTTGTGCTGCCTGCCCTGGTCCTGCCTGGCTTCCCTCGCCTCCCCAGGATCGCTCCAGGTGGGATTTGATAGCTTGTCTTTATTGAGTCGTGCTGTCCTTGGAGTCTGATAGCAAGAATTTCTTGCAGAGCCATAAATGTCTTCAGGGCTACCAGTCTGTGAGCCAGCAGGGAGTGGGGAATTGCTGAGTTTGGGTAAACTTGTCATTAGAGAGAAAATAGTTCTTCAGGTTCCTCCCTGAGCAATACATGACTTAAAAATAAACCCTCAAAACAACAACGAAAAAAAAGAAAAAACAACCTCTTCAACAACATCCACCTCAGCATGGTTCAAAAGAAAAAGAACATCTTTTTTCATTCAACAAATTTTCCTGCAACCTCTCCCTGATTTTCTTTGGGAAATGAACTTCTGGCTAAACCTATTCAATCTCACAAAGCATTTCAATTTTGACAAGAGTGCATATTCTGGAGGAACGTGGTTTCATCAGAGTTTCTCCAGCCAACTCTAATCCCAAATGCCTCGCTGTGACTAAACCTCATTTCTATGTTAAGTACTTGAGCTTGCCTGTAAGGACCAGGTAAAAACTCAATCAGTCGAGTAGCCTCCCTGCAGCTGCCTTGTTAAACAGTGGGCTTTTAAAACTTTTCTCCTTTTTATCTTAATGGAGAAGAAGTGGAAGATCCCCTGGGGAGAGGCACGGTTTGATCCCTGATAAACCAACCCAAAAATTTACACCGGAACCTTGCTGACATCCAGGGACATGTGGGGACTTGGGGCTCCTGGTTGCTTGGGTCTGGGCTCTTGGGAAGGTTTTGCTGCTTCGTCTTTTATCATCCAGCATCCAGAATGATGGAAATGGAAGAAAATAGGAATTCTTAAGAAGCATCTTTCTTAGGAAGCACAAAGTGCTGGCATGGTGGGCAGTGCCCTCCTGCTGGCTGCAGTCCTGAGGGAAGGACACACATAACTTCTGCCCTGCCATGGGCACTTACAGCTGGTGACAGCCAAATTTCCATCCCAGTGGGGCTGGATTTGAGGCATGGGCTGCTCTAGCAGCAGCAGCAGGAGTTTCCTGTCCTCCCAGAGATCTGGATCACACCTTCCCTGGGTATTCCACCTCACCTATGTGATGTTTCTTGCTTTGGCATCCCCATGTGAGGTGCCTGTGCCACCACTGCAGAGGGGTGAGGTCCCTTCTGGAAAGGAGAGGTTTAGGAAGTTCCATGGCAGCTCCACGTGGGAATCACCCCTTCTCTGTAATTTCTGTAAGCTGCTGCATTGGAGCATCCCAGAGCAGCAGGTATCACCTGAGGGGACCTGTCGTGCCACCCCTGCATCCCAAATGGAATTCCCTGGCTCACCCCACAGGGATAAACCCCCCAGAAAAAGGGAAAGAGCATTTCCTCACCCCTTTCCCCTGGGCTTTGCTGGGTGCTGTGGCTCTGATCCGGAGCGTGCCGGCAGCTGCGTGTGCTCGACACTGGCACTGCAGAGCCTGGCACCCATCCCAAAGTCATGCAGAGCTCGGGAATTACATGTGATTGCACAAAATGGGGGAGAGAAACAACTGGCAAGATCACGGTGCTTTACCTTGGCTTTTGGAAATGTGAAGTTTTTAGGAAGGGTCAGAATGCTCTGTTTGGAGATTAAATTTATTTATTTATTTTTTGTTCAATTGCCTCTTCTGCTTTGGAAAAGGTTTTTTAAATGATCTAGAGGAGAACTGTGATGTACAAATGACTGCAACAACCTGGTGGAGAGTTGGTTCCTTTTGGACTGAACAAACCATTTTGAGGCTCATGAAAATAAACACCTTTATAATTTAGTCTTTCACTTAAAAATAATTTGTTTTCATATGAATGTACAATTTTATTTTCCTCTACAACACAAAGAATAGCTCAGCCTTTCATCTACCTGGCCCTGGGCACTAGTGAACCTCTGTTTTCTAAGACCCCACTCTTCAGAAACCCATCACAGGCAGGTGATCCCGAAATGCAGCTGTTTCACACCGTCCTCTTGGCTTCCCTGGCACAGTCCTGGTGTCTGGTGTGGGTCTTGCCCGTGGCTTTGAGCAGAGGGTGAAAACTGGGGGGGTTTTGCACCAATTTTGGCTGTTTCTTCACTCTATAAATTTGAAGCACTTGGCTCTGGCACCTGCAGCCGCCCAGTGTCACTTAGGGCTGTGTGCTTGGGACTTGAGCAACCCTTGAGGTTTTACCTCTATTGCCATACCCGTCTGCCCTTTCCAAAACCCTGAGAGCTGCCAGCCATGGCCAAAGAGGCCTTGCCAAGAGCAGGACAGCACAAATATTTGTTCATATGTTCGCCCCTGCCATCTGCAGAGACAGACACCCAAATTCTCTGCCTCTCTTTTCCTCTCCAGCCCGGCGCCAGCTCAGCCTGGAGCTCCAGCGCTGATGGAGAAGCTGCTGATCCTGCAGGGATGAATTTAACCTTGCTCCATGCCCAGGAGCGCCCTGGGAGGTGCAGTAAGGCTGGGGCTGCTTTATTTAGCAGCGGGGGCGGGTGTGAAATATCTCTTGTGAAAGACAGGGCGGGTTTTCAGCGGCTGCAGTGTTTAAGTGACCGGTCAGAGAGGAGCAGGAGGCTGGGGCAGGTCGTGTCCTGTCCCCTCCTGCTGTCTGTCTCCAGCTGTCCTCCAGCTGATGTCTGAACCCACCGCGTGTCACCTGCTTTGGCACAGGAGGGGATGTCCCACGGATGGGCAAGTCCCCGAAGGCTGATGCTGACAGGTAAAGGCAACAGTGAGCCTCGAGACCACTTATTTGGGATTTTCTTTGGCCAAAACTACTGTGGGTAAATCCTTTGAAGATGTGAGCCCAGAGAGAAAGAAGAAACAGTATCTGCCAGCACAGCCCTCACCATAGTTTTCACCTCACTGAGCAGCCTGGAGTGACTGAAGATGCTTCAGTGCTGAAGATGCTCTCAGGTTATCCATCCTCTGCATCCTGCTAATGCCCCAGCCCAGCTGGTTTTACCCCCAGCTCTGTCCATCCATGGGCTCTCTCCAGCCTCCCAACTCCAGCTGTCTCCAGAAGGATGCTCAGGATGAAAAGGAATGTCTCTCTTTCTCTTTCTCTCTCTCAAGTCTCTGGCAGTGCTGAGAAATTTGAGGGCTAACCCAAATTTGGGGGAGACTGAGATGAGAAATTTCCATGTGGTGGGAGCTGAGTGCTGGCAGAGTTTCCTGGCTTGTGTGATGTCTCCATCACTGAAGGGATTTATGGTCCAGCCAACTGAGGCTGGGCTGGAAGTGCTGGCCTTGCAGGAAGGGCTCTTGGGCTCTTCCCAGCTCTGCACTCAGCTACCAAGTCCTGGAAGACAAATAGTTTGGGGGCAGAAGTGTCATTTTGACCCCTTCTTCTGTCTTTTCTTGCCTCTGGGGATGGGCAATTCTTCTCCACACACCAGAGTTTTCTCCTGGAGCCTCCTCTGGCAAAGCTGTGAGATGGGTCACCACGGGGGTCTGACAGGGAAAACCCCCTCAGGCCCCCCAGGCCTGCCCTGTCCAGGAGGGAATCGCTGTGTGACTGAGCTGGCTGCAGCCCCAGGCCAGGGGTGCTTACATAAGATATTTACTGTGTGCCCCAAGAGCGCCTTGGGAAGAAGCCAATGTGCTGATTAGGTGACGTCTGCCCGGGCCCGGGTGGATTTGGCCTCGGAGCATCTGCTGCCTGCGCTGGTGGTCTCGGAGGCGCTGCCCTCAGGTCGTTTATGTAAGAAACCAGTTGGGCTCTCTGGCTGCAGCCAAACCTCTGCATTGTGTGAGGTGTCTGCCTGACCCCTGGGGTGTCCAGCTCTGCTGTGAGCAGCCATCGGTCAGCTCATTGCTGCTGCTTTTTCCTCCTCCCTTCCTAAAAGAATCCACCCCTTGGGTGAGGGAAAGGGCAGCTGAGCATTGGTCGTGGAGTGAGGAGAGGTGAAAGGGATCCATGGTTTCTCCTGGGTGCTGTGAGCCCCCAGGGGAGCTGCCCTTTGCTGTTCATTTTGGAGCATCCCATGGTAAAAAGCCAAAGCTATGCTCGTCACAACTGGCCCGGGCCATGGAGCTGGCACTGGGATTGTGCACAAAGTCTAGGAATTCCCATCTGCTGCCCCAAATCCTCCCCCCAAACACTGCAGGCCATGGCAGCAGGAGATAAGCTTATTTCCTCCTGCTTTATCATGTTTTTTGCAGTCAGGATCCCAGAGTGATGGGGTCTCTGGCCTGGTCTTGGAGAGGTGGCATGCTGAGGGTGCACAGTTTTCCCAAACCAGCTCTATTTTTGCTCTTCAGTTGTGGACAAGGAGCTGGCCATGATGGAATGCACTGGCCAAGGTCTCCTCAAGGTCCATGGGCTGGACCTCTCTGTCTGCAGCAGGGTGAGGTCAGTGCCTTTCACCTCCTAAAAAGTGTATCACAACCAGCTGGGAAATCCTCTGGGGTTGTGTAGGGCACATTTTATGAAGGATATGGTTGTTTGGACCAGCCCTGCTCATGGAGGAGCAAGGCTGAGCCATCCTGAGGTGAGCTGTGTGCACGGGAAGAGGAGAAGCAGAGGAAGAGTCAGAGGAGGATGCTGGGGAGCGACATTCCCTCGGGACCCTGCTGAAACAAGCTCTAATGGGTGAAATTAAGCTGAGTAGAATGGGAAAATTTCCTAAGATGTGTTAGAGCCTCCCTAGGGGCACGGTGCCATCCCAGCAGCACGGTCCCCAGGGCAAACACAGGGGAGCAAGGGGTGGGAGCACACCTGGCAATGGGATCTGTGTCCCTGCCATGGGGCAGTGCTTGGGTTTGCAGTGGCACCGGTGCTGGGATGCGACGGGGGACGCTGCCAGTGTCCGTGTTGTGGCTGGGGCTGCAATCCAGCTGGAAGCTGGATGGAGCAGTCCTTCATTAGCAAAATCTGCAGAGTTTCACTGGCTACAAGTGGCATTTCATTTTGTCAACTGGCAGAAATACAAATGTCTTTTTTTTTTTTTTTTTTCCTGTGCTAGCCATTCCGGGGAGAAATGGCTCACCTGCTCCATGGCTGTTCATGGAACAGATTTTTGCTCCTGGCTGATGCTTCCTCAGGCCCAATCCTGCCTCTACTTTTTTTTTCCTGGGGGAGTGGATACAAAGGTGCTGAGCAGAGAGAGCAAGACCTGCTGGGCATGGTGCAACCAACCTATGGAGAGCCCCTCCACATCCCTGCATGGCAATGGCCAATTCTTGCCCCATCAACAGTTTGTGGTCCCCAGGACCTCACTCGTAGTGCCAAAAAAACACCACAATCAAAAGACCTCAGCTGCTGTGCTCCTCCTGCTGGCAGCTGGGCTCCTTCCCTGCCCTCCCTCCCTCCTGGTCTCACTGAGGCACAGCCAGAAACCAGAGGTGCACAGGAATGTTCATCCCTCTGTTTCCAGATAAATCCACGGCAGTGCCACAGTTCACTGCTCCTCAAGCCCTGGGGTCAACTTCCCTGAGCTCTTTTGGTTTTGCTCCCTTTGTGCCAACACAGCCCTCGAGATGTTCTGGACACGGAGGGTAGGTCTGAGCATCCCTCTCTCCATCATCCAACTGCTCCTGGACATCCTCGACTGCTCTCCCAGGCTGAGATCCCCTGGTAACACAAAAATCCTCTGTGCTGGGCTATCACCCCTGCTCTCTCCCCTGTCCCAGCCTCCGTGAGCGCTCCAGGGGCGAGAGCGGTGCCCACAAACCCGTGCCATCCTCCCTTCCGTCTGCCGCATCCCCTGGCCCGTTGTCTTCCCAAATCCCACCGGGTCTTGGCCCTCTGCATCCCTTTGCCGGCCAAGAGCGGGGCCTGGCAGAGCCGGCATCCCGCGCCGGTGGCGCTGCCAGCGCCCGGAGCAGATGGCCGCAGCCGACCGGACCCTTCCCCACGGCCGGTTTGTGGCCGGGAGCTCGGTGGGCTGGGTGGGCAGGCGGGATGGGAGCCAGCTCGGCCGGAGCGTCAGGGTGAGGCGTGTCCATGGCAAAGCTCGCGGTTATTTTTAACCTGGATGGATGAGAGCTTATTTCCTGAGCTGGCTCGTGCGGCGCGGCTCCCACTGCCCGGTGGATGGGGGGACGTGTTTTGGGTCATCAGATGGCAACCCTGAGCCTGCAAATGGCCTTTTCTAGGAGCAGAAGAGGGAGGGGAGTGGGGTGCTGGGGGAGAGGAGCTGGTGTTCCATGGGGATGTCCTGCAGTGCTGTCGTGGTCTGGTGTGGCTTGAGTTCTGTGTGTCCTGCTGGGCTCTGGGGCGAGTGCTGCATCCATCAGCCTTGGTGCTTTTCAGCTTGTATTCCCAAGTCCCAGTTATCACACTGGGACCTACACTGGAGCTCCAAGCCTATTTCCCCCGGCACCCCACCTTCCTCCTGCTGCAAAACCCATTGGAACAAATGGGCGAGACACCCATGGGATCAAACCCCCACACTGCGGGATTTGTGAACATCCCCGCACCTTTTGGGGTTCAGCAAGCCCAGTTTGATTGAAATGCCACCCTCTCCAGCTGCTAGGTTTGTGGAAGGGCTGGAGGACGGTGGGCTGTGTCCCCACGGTGTGTGGGACAGGGTGGTGGCACTGATCCGAGCGGCCCCGTGCCATCGGGAGGACGGGTGACTTAGCACGTTTCCCCATCCCCGCTCCCCCGCGCCTCCCCCTTGGCCGGTTCCTCTGGGAGCCCTGACACTAATGCAGCGGGAGTGGGGGATTTATGGACGGCAGCCCTCCAATCGGGCCATCCGTCTTGATTAAATTAGCCCTAATGGCTCAGTGCTGACTCGCTCGTGGCCCTGCGCAGCCGCGCTGCGGGCGCTCGCAAGGGGCTCGACCCCGCCGGGGGCACCCCTCGTTTCACCCCCTGTCTCCTTCCCCCTCTCGGGCAGTTCCTAAAAGAGTGGCCACTCATGGCCTGGGGCAGTGGGAGCCTGGATCCTGGCTGGAGCTGTTCCCTGGCTGGGAGCCCACGGGACATGGGGGTCCTGCGCCGACAGAAGCGGACAACGAGCTTCTCCCCAGCCCTGGTGGGAAAACACGGGGAACTTCTGCCCCAAAGCAGAGGGAACCTGGGGCTTACTGGGATGGAAGTCCCAGGCTATCCATTTGTAATTCCTGTAGCAAACTGTGGAGAGGGATGAGCCACCAGCATGGGCAGGTGATGGGAACACCAGCCCAGCCAGCTGTGGCTGCCCAGCTCCAGTGCCTCCCACCCAGCCCCAGTCTTGGACTGGGGAGCCTGAAGCTGCTCCCCGCACCCCAGTGCGTGCCCCTGGCCCATGGCCAGTCTCACACCCCAGCTCTGCGGCCAGTTTTTGGGTGCATTAATGGTGTCTGTTTTTGAAGGGAGTGTGAGGAGCTTTGGTCTGGCACCTGTGGCTGGGCATGGGGGCAGGGAGATATTTGGGAAGCGTTCCATGGGCATGGTGGGGTGACAGGAGAGGAGGCACCAGGGAGGAGCAGCTGGCACGTGGGGGGCTGCCTGACAGACAGAAAGGAGAAATGTTTTGGGATCAGGTTGTCCCTGGGTGGTCCTGCACAAGCCCACCACGCCCAGTGTGTGAGCTGGTCTCCCCCCAGATCTGCAAATCCCAAATCCCTGCTGTATCCATCAGGGTTGTGACAAGGCCCTGCAGTGCTTTTCATCCTGGGATGCTGGTATTGGTTAAAATTCAGTGTTCCTGAGGTTTGTGGGACGGGGTGAGGCAGGACAAGCCAGTGTGGAGAGGGGAGTGGAGGCAGCACCGGGAGCATTTCCCTGAGGTGCTCTGGTGTCTGGGGGCTTTGGGAGCAGTGAGGGAACAATGCTCCATCTCGGGAGAGGATGGGAGCTGGGCACCAGCAGAGTCACTGCCCCAGGATGCTGTCAAAGGTGAGAGGGAGGAATTGCTGGTCCCAAACTTGTGGTGGGAGACAAAGAAAAGTGAGGGAGAGGCTGCTAAAGGGCAGGTGGGGAGGCAGCCTCTACATGTGGGGAGCTTTATGGTTTCTCTGTGACCTGCCAGCTCATGAGAAGCACCGAGCATCACTGGCGAGGCTGGAGGTCTCCTGGCAAAAAAATAAAAAATCCTCCTTGTGATTTTTCTTTTTTTTTTTTTTTTTTTTAACAAAGCCTGTGAATCCCCAAAAAAGGAACAGGCAGCAGCCCTGGGATCTCGCGGGTGACCGAGTGTGGAGGAAGTGTAGCAAAAATTACAGACGGTGGCTGGTTTGCATCTCCCTCTGGCTGGGAGCCAGCAGAGGTTGTGAGCCCACTGCAGCATCCCTGTGCCTCCCGCTCCCCTCCGTGGGGGAAAGAGGCTGTCGGAGCCAGGTTTCACTTTGACCCTCTCCAAAAAGGCCTCGCTATTATAAGGATAATGTGACCTGGAGACACCCAAAGCCTCCCAAATGGCTTAAAATAATGCTCACCACAAAAGAAACAAACTTGGACTCCAGACAACCTTTTAAAAAAAAACACCCAAAAATAAAAATAATCCCCGCCTGCAATAAAAAGAAGTGGCTCCAATTCTCAGCCCTCCCTCTGCCACACACGCAGCCCCCTGCCCCTTAAACCAGCCCAAAGTGAAGCTTTCAGGTTCCCAGGATGGGTTTTTCACGGAGGGTGCCCAGGAAGGAGGGTGATGGAGAGCGGGGCCGCTGCCCCCCGAGCGCAGCCGGGGAGCTGAGATGGATCCATCGGGAAAGGGCTGTTGCTTCCCTGTGCCGTGGCTGCCGGAGCCAGGGCTAGAAAAAACAAGCGGAAGCCATCAAGGTAGAGGAGAGGAAGCGAGGAAGAAGAAGAAGAAGAAGAAGAAGGGCCGAAGGGGTGAAGCAGCCATTAGGAAAGTGCTGATGCAGAGGTTCCCTCGTGTCTACGGGCAGAGTTGGAGGAGTTGCTGTTCGCGGACAAAGGCAGCAGGAGGGAGTGGAGCTTTGTAGAAGCCGGAGCCTGTCTCACTGGGTGTCTGTGTTTCATTCCCTGTCAAAAGCCTGGGAGCTGGGAGGGGGGGGAAAAGCAGGGAAGCGGCGAGCTGCAGCGCTCGCTCAGGATCAGATAGCAAGAAAACCAATAGCGGCGAGAAAAAAAAAAAAAAAAGAAAAAAAAAAAAGAAAACCAGCCCACATCAACCAACCAAACCCACCCACCCTCCACGCTGAGGCTGGAACAGGCAGGTCCCTGCCAACTCCACAGCACGCAGCAAGCAGGGAAGAAGGGAAGAAGTCCACCCTCCCCGGGCAGGAGCGGAGTTGAGCCCGAAGGATATTTGATGACACTTTGGCAACCATGGGTCCCCCAGCATCTTCCAGAGCCCATTTGAGGGTGAAGGCTCCGAAAGCGCAGAGGGAGTTTGAAGCTAAATTCACCTGAGTCTGGATCTCTTGGTCGCTGGGATTTATCTATTTTTCTTTTTTTTTCTCCACGGGGAAACCGAACCAAGAAAAAAAGCGTGTTTGCTTTTTTATCTTTTTTTTCCTTCCCCCACCCCCTTTTTTTTTTAATCTCCCTCCTTTTTTATTTGTATTTTTTATTTTTATTTCTGTTTTTTTTTTCTTTGGGAAGAAGATTTCTTTTTTCCCCTCTGTGGTTGGAATGGAGGGGTTGGGTCTGTGCCTAAGAAGCAGCAGCCAAACGTCGGTCCTGGGAGAAACCCGAGTGGATGTGGGGTCCCCTGCCAGCTAACTCTCCAGGAGCTGCAGCCCCACGGCCGGAGGGGCTGGATGCAGTGAGAGGTAAGTGCCGGCTCCGGTGCCTGCCGACGGCGGCTCCTCCGCTCCTCCAGCTCCGTCTTAATCCCAAGTCAGAGGCAAAAACAGCAGTCTCATAGTGAGTCAATCACTTCCACCTATTGCAGCCCTAATGGAGAAATAAGACGGGGAAGTTTCACAGCGGCGGCTCCACGGGGAAAGTTCCCCCTCACCCCTGTGCCCCAAATGCCAGCTTGGGGGGGTGGGAGATGTTTTGCCAAGCGGCGTCACCGTGCCCATGCCATGGGCCCCCTTCCCTGCCCAGCCAGCACTGAGGCTTTGCTGCTGCTTTTTGGGTTCCTCTCCGAGCTCCTGCTCCCCTCTGCTCGCTTCCCCCGGCCAGCTGGCTTCCTCACCCAAAACTTTTGCACAGCGCTTGTTTTGGGCGATGCCCACGCAGGGTTATGCCCCTCGATGCCCACACAGGGATGTTCACATGTGGCTGTGACACACAGACACACAAAATAAACCTGCCTGACCCTCTCATCCCCAGGCCCCTCTGGCAGGGACACGCTTGGGGGGAGCCTGGGAGCTGCAGGGCTGGGGGGGCTTTGAAGGCAAAACTGCAAAGCGCAGGGAAAAAGCCGAGTGAGCCGACCACGGCAGCAGCAGCAGCAGCAGCAGCAGCAGCAGCAGCAGAATTGCATCACTGTAATAGTATCGGCGCTGAGCACGAGCCAGGCGAGTAAAATTGTCCAGAAAATGAACTGTACTAAAGTGCCTCCAGTTAGCAGCACCTGCACGCCTTCAACTGGGTGCTCGAGGCCGTTTGTATTTTTAGAAGTCTCTCTTAATTATAGAGCAAAGAGTGTGAGAGGGAAAATGGTGTGTATTTAGCAGCCTTCCCGGACAGTTTTGCAGTGAATATGAGCACAAAAATCACCAAATCGGGGTTTTTTTCCTCCCCCCCTTGCACTTGTGATTTTGAACCACCTGTTTTGCTGTGGTGTCAGCAAACGAGGGCTGGGTTTTTTTTTCTTTCCTGTTCTTAGAAAGCGTGGCGTGACTTTGCCCGTGATAAAGATGGGAAGCAGTCCTGCTGCCTTCCCTCTGCACCCCAAATCATCCCCAATTTCTGAGACCTTCCCATGCCAGGGGTGACACTGGTGGGGACAGGGGACTCTCATGTTGGTGCCAGGTCTTCTGCAAGCAGCAAAGAGCTGGGGATGTTTTACAGGTCACTGGGAAAAAAAATCCACAACAAGCCCTGCAACAACTCATTTTGCTCCTACAAACCTTCTACCCCTCATCCCCTTCTCCACAAAACTTTCCAGGGCCTTTTCTTTGGAACAGCAGGTGAAATTCCCTTTGTGTGAGCACAAAGCAGTGAAGCCACCAGAAAATAATGAAAACAAGACTAGAAAAAAAAAATTAAAGAAAGAAAAAATCCTTGCCTGCTCTTTTCAGGCCTGGAATAACAGTGAGCGTTCCCATCCTTGCCAGATAAGCTTAATAAAGCCCTGGCTTTGCTGGAGAAGGCACCTTAAAGGCCACTTCACTTCTTGCCTCTGATCCAAAACACACTTTGAAATCCTCTGTTGCCTCTGCTGCTCTTTACCCAAAAGAGTTCCTTTACCTGTGAAGTCGAAGTAGTTTTTTCCTTAGCCCTGGAATAACCCAGGGGGTTACGACAAATCCCTTGGGACCAGCTGGGGTGGGATTTTGGTGTCTCCCCGACTCTGGTGCTCTGTAGTTTTCCGTGGTGCTCACAGTGGGGTTTTCCCCTCTCCTGCTGGCTGGGGTGGCTTCACCGGCAGCGCAGCACAAACCATTCCTGCTGCAGATAAACTTCGGAGGAGCTGTCGGGGGAACGGCGCCGTGAGCCAAAACCCGCCATTCCCACCCCAATTCCTGCCAGCTTTGAGGGGCTTTTAGGGTGTGAATGTGCTTGAGAGACACGGGAGCCTCACCCAAGCTCTGTGCAGGGGGAAGGAGGCCGGGTTGGCAGTTTTGGGGTGCTGTCTCCAGAAGCAGTGGGAGCGCTGTCCCTGTGAGGGGTTGCTGGAGGGACAGTTCTGTCCTGCTCTCCTGTCACCGCTCGGTGCTGGCACTTGGAGGGGACACCTTATGTAAGCAGTGATGGCAGTGCCGTGCCCCAGCCGTGCCACCGTGCTCTGCCAGGCCCTGTGTGGCCTCGGCCACCTCAATTCCCAGCTCTGAGGGTCCCCTCTGGGTGCAGGTGTTGCTGTGTCACTGTGGGAAGGAGCAGAATCTCCCCTGTCAGGGCAAACAGCTCCAAGCGCAGGGGTTTGCCTGTGCTTTTTGCAGAGTTCTTGGTTGCACCCTTCCCAGCGCTGGCTCTGGCATCCCCAGCCCTGGGGAGGTGGCTCTGGGCTCAAACCCCTTTCTAAGCTCTTTTGCACCCCTCGGCTAAAATCCAGTCCTGTTTGTGTTTGGCAGTGCAGGGCAAAGGCAGGCTGGCATGGATGAGGAGGGAGAAATTGTCCTCCGAGTGTGGGGGCTCATGTCCCAGACCATGAGCCTGTCCCTCCATCCCCCTTGGGTCCCTGAGTGCCCAGTGCATGCCCTGCCACCTGCCCTGAACCTGCCTGAAATGGAGGGAAGGAGAGGGAAAAAATGAGCTTTGAGGGTCTCAGGAAGCCCCTGTGCCCCAGGGAGAAGAGTGTGGCAGGAGTCTTGTCACTCCAGCTCCACTCCAGCTTCTGAGTTGGGCTGGAAGGGAGAAAGGTGGTGGCAGGTGGCAGGATCCCTGCTCTCCACAGCTCTGGGTGACTGTGGGCTTGTCACCTCACAGGGATGTTCCCTTCTTTCACCATTCCTGGCTCGTTCCTAGCTTGTTCCCTAGTTCCAGTGTGGTCTTCCAGTCCCAGCTTGATCCTGGTTCCCAGCTCACTCCCTCATTCCCAGCTTGCAGCGAGGCAGGACTGCTGGTGGGCGATGGATTTCTTGCAAAGCTCTTTCAGATTCCCCCGTTGGACTTTTGAAGCATCTGGTATCACTATCTCAGAGTCATTATGAATTAATTAACATTAATTTCCTGCTCTGGTATCTCCCATTGCTGAGACCTTTAGCCTGGTTTTTTTTCCCCCCTGACATCCCCAAACAGAAATGGCCAGATCCAGACAGTGCCTGACAGAAAGCCAGAGAGAAACTGTGGGGCTGTGGCTTCCCCATCCCTGTCCCCATTCCTGTCCCCATCCCTGTCCCCATCCCTGTCCCCATCCCTGTCCCCATCCCTGTTCCCATTGCTGTCCCCATCCCTGTCCCCATTCCTGTCCCCATCCCGCAGCATGGCAGGGGATGCTGCCGGGATCCCGGTGGTCTGTTAGCCAGGATAAAGCAGATCCCGGGGCACTGCCTGCTCACTCTCTGTGCCCCCAGCACGGGCAATGGGTGTTTTGGGGATGGGTGATCCGGGTGATGCCGGCTGTGCCGTCCCTCACCTCCGTTTCCCCGCAGGGATGCAGGGCAGGTGATGCCGGGGCTGTCCCGCAGGGAAAGGATCTTCCCTTGAGCTCTGGAAAACCCTGATCGTGGCTCCCCAGCTCGAGCTGGAGGCACCAGGGATGTTCTTCTCTGGGATGCTGTTCCAGGGACGCCGATCCCAAGGAGGTTGATGGCGGGGATGCTGTCACAGGGATACTGGCCCCAGGAAGGGCTGCTGACCCTCCAGATTTGTCAGGATGGGGATACAGATGTAGCAGCCTGGGATCGGGGCTGGATCCTTTGCCCTGGCCGTGTTCACCCCGAGGGAGTCACAACCCGACCACCTGGCTCCTTCCCTGAGCTCCCACCTGCACGGCTGAGCCCTGGAGAGTCCAGAAGGACTCACTGGGATGTGGGTGCAGCACCCGCTTCCCCCCAGCCCCATCCCATCCCATCCCACCGCTTGCCCCATTCCCTGCCCCACAGCGGCACAACCCTCCTGTCCCCCCAGTGCCACCCCCAGTGCCACCCCCGTGCCCCATGGCAGGGCCACAGCAGCCCGAGGGCCACCCCAGCCCCGCCGCAGCCCTTGCAGGGTGGGCTGAGCCGGTGAGGTTTTCCCCAAAGTGCGGCAGCCCCGCGGCTGGGGTGGGCTGGGGGGTGGCAGCCCCGAGGGGGGCCGGGGGATAACCCCGGTGTCCTACATCCCCAGAGCTGGCTCGGGCTTATGTAACAGCCGTGCTGCAGTGTCTGCTCTGCTCAGCGCCAGTGGCACCGGCAGAGCTGCAGCGCGGAGCCCATCTCCCGGGATATTTGCTTTTTGGGGACAGCGGGGAGGGAGGGGGACACCTGCGGGGTAGCTGAGCTCCAGGGAGTGGCCAGGAGCTGGAGGGGGTGGTTGGTAAGGCTGGCTGGGAGTGAGGTTGAGGTGTCTGCCCCCAGCCCCTTCTGTCAGTGACCTTGGGGGCCAGAATTCCCCCCGGGCGGCAGCACCCTGGGGAAGGAGGGGTTGGGGATGGGGACAGCAGAGAGGGCCCTGTCCTGCTCCTAAGCCAGAGGACAAGCTGGTGCACCCTGATGCACCCCCTGCCACCCTCAACCATCTCGGAGAGCACTGTGCAGGTGGGGAAACTGAGGCAGGAGGCTGTGATAGCCCGTGGGGAGCAGGTACCAGGGACCCTCTGGATGGGGAAGGGATGGGGAATTAGCAGCTCCGCAGAGAACCCTGGGTTGGAGATGCCCAAGCTGTGCCCCAGAGCTGGTGTCCCTGCTCAGGGCTGGCACACGGGCACAGGGACCTGCTGGCACTCGGAGCAGCCTGACAGGGACATGCAGCTCTGGGGGTTGTGTGACATGACATGGGGCATGGGGGGACATCAGGCTGGCTGCAGCACCCTTCATGTCCCCAGCTTGACTTTCCAGGGAGCCACAGGGCACCGGAGCAAGGAGCTGTGTGGAGAGACCTCACTCCCAGGTTGTGCCACGGAATGGGGGGTGACCAGTTTGTCACCAGCATGTCACCACTGCTGGGGTACACCTGGCTTCTGACCCAGCCCTGGGAGCCCGAGGGCTGTGGGTGGGCTCAGGGTGCTGATAGCAGCCCAGGGGCTCAGGGTGGTCCCTGCTGGAGGTCCTTCCCCAGCTGAAATGTCATCACAGTCCCAGTTCAGCCCTGCTCTGGCATGGCTCGCTGGAAGCAGGAGGAGGGGTCGTGTCCCAAGGGTCACCCGGTGTGGTGGGGACCTGGTGGGTCCCTGGCCCATCCCGCTCACACAGCTGGGCTGTGCCTCCGTGGTGCTTCATGGCCAGTGCTGAGATGGGGACAATGCCACCACCTGTGAGTGCCAGCTGCCCACAGGGGTGCCTGGCAGGGCAGCGTGGCTGTCACTGTGGGGAAACCCAGTGTGATCCCAGTGTGAAATACGTGGTGCCATCCACCAGTGAGAGCTGGGGTGCCCCCAGGGACAGTGAGACCACCCTTTTCTCTCCTGCTTTTCCCCTCGTTCCCAGGCTCAGCTGGCATTTCTCCTGGGGCTGGGTGGGATGGAGCCCAGGCACCCCCAGCATTCTGCTGAGCCCACTGCTCTCCTGGGCACCCCCAGGAGCCGCGGTGCGCGCTGTGCTCGGCACAGGGACCCCGCACCCTGAAACCGGGGGAACCAAGGACAGCAGTGAGCTCATCCCTCCTGCCCCAGCTGGGAAAATCATTGCATTGTGCTCCCTGTGAGAGGCTCAAAGGCCTTTGGTTCTCTTTTAGGACACGGCTGGAAAGGAGCCACCAAAACAAATGCCAGGAAAAATAAGCCTTCAGTAGTGGCTACTTTCTTCACGGGATCTGAATGTGGATCCCTCACCTTAGGGAGCCCTTTGGGGAACCTTCAGTGCTTGGGCTGCAGGGACAAAACTCACCCCAACACAGACCCTTCATTTCTGCCAAATTTGGTGGATGATTCAAATGTTGGGGAAGAGTCTCTGGATCGTGCTGCCCTTTGTCTCTGCAGCAGCACATCGAGCCCTGGCACAATCCCCTGGAGGGTAGGGGCACCTGGCATGGTGGGACCCTGCTCCCCAGCCAGGGTGGGATGTGGCAGTGAGGCTCTCAGCTGGGCTGAGAACAGCCTCCAGCTCGTTACACACACGGGCCAGCTAATCTCCATCTGACAGCGAGTCATCCTTCCCACCGTGCTGAAGGCTGGAATGACAGTGTGGTTAAAGGGGCTGATGAATTAAGTGCATCTTATAAATACATCAGATATTAAAATTCCCGTGTAATTACAGTGCAATGGATTATGTGTGGTGCTGAAGGGGAAGCAATTCAGTGGAGCAAAGGAATTACAGTGAGAGAGGAGAGGCAGTGAAGTGTAATTGCACCCAGCTCTGCTCTGCTGCGGGGTAGAGCAGGGGCTGCTTTGGAGTTGCAGTGGGAGCGAGGCTGAGCGGCCTCAGAGCTCTGCTGGCATCCAGAGCTTGTCTGGGACACTGCAGGGACTGGGGAGATTGAGTTGGACCTGCAGAGTTTTGTGGAGGGGACTGAGAGAGGGTTTTGCTCTCCTTCATCCCTTGCTCTCCCAGTGAGGAAGGGACCCCAGTCTGTCTCTGCCCACACAGATCCACAAGCTTTGGCCATTGCTCACTCCAGCATCCCACTGCTCCCAGTGCTCCCATGTGTGACCAGCAGCCACTTCTTGAGCAGATCTAAGACAAGAGAACGTGATTCCCTTTCCCTTTCCCTTTCCCTTTCCCTTTCCCTTTCCCTTTCCCTTTCCCTTTCCCTTTCCCTTTCCTTTCCTTTCCCTGTCTCCCCCCTCAAATCTCTTCCCTTTTTTTTTTTCCTGCTTTTCCTTTTCTCTCTCCTTTCCCCCTTTCCCCTTCCTTTCACTCTCCATGTTCCCAGCTCCCCAGGCAGCTGCAGGTGTGTGAGGTCCAGGCAGAGGTTGGGTCCAGGTGTCCAGATGACCAAACAGGCCCCCCCATCATTCACATCCTCACTCCTCCGTGTTTTCCAGCATTGCTGGCACAGGGGGAATATTTTTGGTGCTTTCAGCCCCCCTGCCCCAGGGAGGGGGTGCAACCTGCGAGGGACTTTGTGGTCAGAGTGTCCCCAGCAGATTTGGCTGCGGTGCTGCCGGAGCAAAGGCTTTGCCTTAATGAGCTGGTGCTGCTTTGCTCGTTAATGATGTGGAGCGGCGCCATCAGCAGACAATTAAGGAGTGTTGTCCCAGGCTCTAATAAGGGCACAGAGAGAGCCGGCTGGGGGATGCTGTAGGATGCCAAGAGTGGGGGCACCCACCTTGGAGCATCACTGACCCTCCCCAGCACCTCCCACAGTGCTGCCTCCTCCTCCTCTTCTTTCTCTTCCTCTTCTTCCTCTTGTTCCCCCTCCCCAGAAGAGCCAAGAGCCACACAGGACATTGTCCCCATCGTGTCCCCACACTTGGTGAGGACACGGGGCCGTGTGACGCCTGCCTTCGCTTGTGCAATGGCATTTGTTCGCTAATTAGCACAATCTGGCAACCCACACCGTTCTCCCAGTCATTAATTATTATTAATTATTTGTTATGCAAATAGGGCCGAGGAGGAGGGCGCTGAAGGCAGCACAAACACAAACAGTCCCGGGCCCAGGCGTTTATGTAACACGGGTGAGGGGACACCACGGGAGGGCCTGGAGCCATCCAGGCTCCTCTGCTGGCCCCTGCCTGGGGGAGCTGGGGACAGGCTGGTGGCATCAATGGCCATCGGTGTGGCAGGGCTGGTGCTGGAGGGGACTGCAGGAGGGATGGATGTGGGCTGTAACCAGGAGAAAAGGTGATTTTCAGTGTCCTGGGGGATGAAGGGGATGACCAAGGGTGGATGGGCGTGTGTTGGTGATGGGTGGCTGAGGAAGGTGCTGCTGGCAGAGGTGGGAAAGGCGATTGCTGCGTTTTGTGGGTGCTGAGGATGTCCTGTCCCACTCTTTTCCCTGTGGTCCATCCCTAGGAATGCTGTCTGGGGAGAAGTTGGGGTTCAATGTTGTTCAATGATGTTTCAGTAAGTGGCAGTTTCCTGTCTCCATCCCCCGAGCTGGACTATGGATGGGGCTGGGACCCACCTGTGCATCCCTCCCACTCCACTGCCTGGTGCTGATGGGGCATTATTTTGGGGTTCCCCACCTTCCCCTTCCCCTCCATCTGGAGCTCTCTGCTCCACCCATGGCTCTCTTCCCTTTGCATTCCTCTGATCTCACCATCGACCCCGAATGCAGCCATCACATCCCTGTGACACGGAGCAATAGCACCAGTGGCACCGTGCCACAGGGACACAGGGACACAGGGACACAGGACTGGCAGCAGCAGGGCCCTACCCAAGCCCTGCTTGAGCAGTGGGAAAGGGAACTGAGAAAAAAATGGAAATTAAAGAGAGGAAAGAATTAATAAGGATCCTGCCTCAACCACAATGGCTTTGTTTGAGGAGAGCTGATACCACACGCTGGCTAACGCTGCTCCTCAGAGGGTTTTGGGAAGCAGAGAGGTTTTGGCCATGCCCAGGTGCAGATCTGGTGTGCTGTGAGTGTGGTCTCAGTCTCTGCCCAGCCACTGATATTCTCTGGTGTCCTGCTGCTGTCCCCAGCCAAGTGCTGCACCACGAGGCCACTGTGGGCATAAAGCAGAACCCTGGCAGAGTGGAGATTTGGGGGAAGAAATGTGTTCTCACAAGGCTGTGCCCATCCTGCTGGGTGCTGCTGTGGAGCCATGTCCTGGGACATGGGACATCCTGGAAGCTGGAGGATGCACAGGGGATCACCCCATAGTCTGTGTATAGCTCACCCTGACTACCCTGAGCACAGAACAACCTGTTCAGTGAACAAACTGAGCTGTTTTTAACAATTCCCTCTTCCAAACAGCGAGCTCCACGTGGATCAGCTGTACATCTGTGCATATCCCTGTCCATCCCTCCCCAGCCCTGCTGTTATTTGCTTTTTGCACTTCCCAGGTTCCCCAGTCACCTCCCCCTAAGGCTTCTTCCTGGATTTCCTCCATCCCGGGGTACTTGCCCTTTAGGGGAACATTTCTTTAGAGGCATTTCCCAGCAGGCATGGGAGAGGAGCAGCACTTTGCACAAGCTGTGCTCAGAGCTGCAGCGATGTCCCGACAGAGCTCTCCCATTATTCCTATGCCTGATGTCCATGGGGAGCTCAGCCTCTTTTCTTCCTTCTCCGCTGCAGGAATCAGCTCCGGCTGCTGCCAGGGTTATCTCCATCCTCCAGCTTGCAGCACGCTCTGCTGCTTCCCCGTCCCTCCGAGGGCTGGGGCTCGACCCCGGCCGGGCAGCACACGCTCCTGCAGCGGAGCGCCGCGGCTTCATTCTCCCATCGCCAATCGTAAACTCGGAGATAAAATCGGGATTAAAACCGGGGGACTTGTAGAAGTTCCCTGCCCTCCTCCTGGGCACCCGTGCGTGCTCTCTGCCCCATCCTGGTGGCAAACCTGAGCCGGGGGCTGCAGGGAGGGCTGAAGGCAGCTGCCTGTTCCTACTGGAGCTCTGGGCTCCTGCCGGGAGCCGCGCTCAGCCTCGCCCGCTCCAGATGATATCGGCGGGGAAGCCGCCGCCGGACGGACCTCGCGGTGCGGTGAAAAGCAGCTGAAGGTGAAAGGATCTTGCATCTGTGCACTGCTTTGTGGCACAAGGACGCTCTGAGGAGCATCTCGGCCGGGTGCTGTCCCCTGGGGGGCTCAGGGGGCTGCGGGGGGCCGGAGGCGCAGGCGGAGGCCGGGGCTCTGCATGGAGCGCAGCAGGAAGGAAGCGCTCGGCGAGGACACAGCCAGCACTGCGTGCACGTCCTTACATGTGTGCTATTTTCAGCTTGACGGGGAGCAGGCCAAGTTCTCCAACAGATTGAGTTGGGAGCTGAAATCCTCCTCTCCTCCTCCCCGCTGCCCAGCACCCACTGCCTGCAGGAACGCCGAGTCCGAGTGTGCCCCGGGCACCTCGTTCTGCTCCGCGCAGTCTGTGTTCCCACCTGGAGCTGAACACAGCCCGTATTCCCCACTGGAGCTGAACACAGCCCGTATTCCCCACTGGAGCTGAACACAGCCCGTATTCCCCACTGGAGCTGAACACAGCCCGTGTTCCCACCTAGAGCTGAACACAGCCCGTATTCCCACCTGGAGCTGAACGCTCTCTCTCATAGCAAGGCTACAGGATCTGCTCAGGGCCAGCGGCTGCAGCTTCTCCTTTCTTCCTTCCCTACTTTGGGCTGGTCCAGACACCGCCAGCAGCATCCTCCCAACCCCAGCCCCAACCCCATCCCATCACGGATCTTCTTCATCACCTGCCTTTGGCTTCACTCACACACATTCCCACCTGCTCCGTCCTTGTGTTTTTTCCCCAAGTGGAAAATATCCCTCTTGCCCTCCTTCCTCCTCTTCCCAAATTCCCCCTTCCTCACCCCCACCACTGTGACCCCTCCAGAAGTGCAGCCATGTCCTCACCCTTTTGAAATGCAGGAAAGAAACCCATGTGCAACTTACTGTCTCGGCACCCTGTAATCATTTTGTCAGCCAAAAATCACTTTTGTCAAACCCCCACAGGCAAACCGGGAGGGGATGGATTGGGGAGAGGCACCTGACACCATTCCCTGCTTTTTTCCCCCCTTTTCCCATCTGGGGTTTTGTTTTACAGGCAGGATAAGCGCTGGGTTTTCCACTCCTCTCCCTCTTCACGTGTTTCAGCAACTGTCCAGAGAGAGTGAAAGGAATAAGGGGAATGTTGCAGGACAGCAGCAAGGCTGGAGAAAATGCATTGCCAGAGGCTGGGTCTGCTCAACAAAGTGCAATTACGCAATGGGAGGAGAAAGCTGCTCAGCTGGAGAGGGGTTTCCAACCAGGACTAATGGAGCCCCAGGCTTGATCACCTGGGATGGCCCCAAAGTGTCCCTGGCCCCTTTCAGGTGCTGGGGGGCATTAAATGGCTCCTTCTGTCCAGCACATGAGCTGCTCTGAGGGGTTTTACAGTGGGAGGTCAATGGAATTGGTTTGCTCCATCCTGAAAGCAGCAAACTGAGTGACAGCAGCTGCCTGGCCCAATCCTGGGAGCCCAGACCTTTCTCCAGGGCCGAGCCCTTAGAGGAGACAGGGCTGTCCTCGATGTCAGCCCTTCCACTGCAGCTTCAGCAGGGGTGTCCCTTTCTCAGCCCCTTCAGCTTCTCTGATGGGTGTCTGGGGTCACAGCAGCAGCTGACAACAGCCCTTTCCTCCAGGAAAAGGGTGGAGGCAGTTGGAGTCAGCATTTCATATGGCCTTGAGGACAGATGGGCTTCCCAGGACCGGCAGACGGTGTGGGGGGGACAGGCTCTACTCCAAGGGTGGGGACCTCTGATTTGGGTTCCTCAGCCTGGGAATGTGGCTCTCCCTTCCCTGATTTTCCTTCAGCTGGCACTTGCCCGAGCACTGGGGCGAGCTGCCTGTGCCAGCCTGTGTCACATGAGCACCACGGGGAGTTTGCACAGAGCCCATCCCTTCTCCCTAACCTTTCCACTAATGAGGAAGCAAATTCTTGGGATGGCTGCAGCGCTGGAAGGTCGAGCCATCACAGCCTGACAGCCCCGCTGCCCCATCCTCCTTTCCCACGTCCTTAGTGGTTTGGGGTGTAAAAAGGAGCTGGGAACGGGATACTCCAAGGAAATCTCGTGTCCAGGATGGCACCATTGACTGGAAAAATGATGCGCCACGAAGCGAAGCACTCGCCGAGCCCTGCCTAGCAAACATGCAGTCGTTAACTCTGCGTGAAGTGTTTGCAGGTCTCCAACACAGAAAGAAAAAAAAATAAATCCCCAGAACCCACTTGCAAATGCTGCTCATCTAATTAAGGTGCCAGGAAAGGCTCATCCATCCTTATGTGTCCGGTGTGTCCTCAAACGCGCACGTGAAATCCGGGCCATCAAACACTCGGAGCCGGCATCGCAGCGAGACGCTCCCGTCCGGAGACAGGTCTTTAAATCATCCCCGAGCTCTGGGAAAACTGCAGACAGCTCGAGAGCGGAAAATGAAAAGGCAAAACGTTGCTCCTGGAGCTCTTGCCCTGAATTATTTGCTCAGCTTTAATAATAAGTTACACACAAGGCAAACTGAAGCTAATCAGGTGGTTTTATGGGGAAAACCAGTCCGGTGGATGCTGTGGAGCGGTGCTTGGTCCTTTGGTCCTCCAGCACCTTTGGGAACTGATGAGCTCTGGGAAGATGGGTTGGGAAAAGAGGGAAAAAAAACCCTCTTTAATTGTTTTTTGTGCAGTGTGCAGGTGTGGGAACTGGGATTGAAGCTTTTCATTGATTGTCCTGGAGCTGGAGGGGACAGCAGTGGTGGGGATGATGTTGCTCTGTCTCCGCTGGCCCTGTTGCTCCCATGGGTGAATAATGGTGAGCACCAGCAGGGAAAACTCTGGGCTGTTTCCCTGCCTTATTCTAGGCTAGTTTGACTAAATCTGGCTCGTTTAGGATGAATCACCTCAGCACGGCTGGTTGTGACCTGCTGGCCACTGTGCTTGCTGAGCTTCTGCAATTCCTCTTTTATTGGTGAAAATGAGAAGTTGCTTTTTCTGCCCTTTTCTCTGGGATCACAGATTGCAAATAATGATTGCCTTAAACACAGGCTATTTCCCAGCTTTCTGGGGATGGGATTGCTGGGTGTTCAATGCCGGTGGCACCAGGAGCCAGGCCAGCTCTGTGTTAACGTGGTCCAACAAGCATCTTAATTTAACTCTCTGTAATTTAACTCTCCCCTTTCTCAACTTTATCTTTTCTAATGGAGCTGAGTGGATGAGGTCATGCCACAAGCCATGTGCTGCATCCTGTGTTTCTCATGGAAAGGCAATATCTGGGCTGGATCCTGCAATGGATCCCATTTTCTCATGTGTCTGATTCTGTGGGATCACATGGAGCACAAGGAGCTGCTCACACTGAGTGCCTGGACACATCTCCCTGGATTTATCAGTTTCTGCTTGCTGCTTTTTCTCCCATTTCCCTTCCATGGGATTATTTATAACCAGGCCAACTCTTCCCCAGCCCTCCTCTCCCTCTGGAGTCCCCAGGTGTTGCCTTGAGGAGGCAGGTATCTTGTTCCCAGTGAGAGATGCTGTCAAGGCTTAGCCCAAGGGCACAGGTCTAAAACTTCCTGCAGGAACAATTTGCTGCAGGAATTGTGCTGAACCAGCCAAACTGGGTGGTTTCAGGGGATCAACCAGGACTCGCTGAGATTATCTCACCTGCTTGCTTCCAGCCTGATCCCATTGCTTGTGTAACTCAAATATGTTTTGTAAGGAAAATCTGACCTGATGATCCTTCTCCCTCTGGGCTAAACCAGGACCTGATTTTGGTGTTCTGGCAATAGCAAAATATTTGTTTTCCTCACAGCTTCTTTTCTTTGTGACTCCCATCAGATCCCTGAGGATTCTGCAGATGCCAAGTCATGTCTCTGAGACAGCAGCAGGTCTGGGCACATGGTTAAAGGTGTAGATGAAGCATTTGGGGACATGGATTAGTGGTGGCCATGGAAGTGTTGGATTAACAGTTGGACTGGGTGATCTTTTCCAACCCTAATAATTCTGTGTGGTGCAGGAAGGCAGGGAGCTCTCCAGGAACCCAAAGAGTGGCTGCACATCTGCCTTGGGTCTGTCAGGACCCAGCAACCTTTCCTCCAAATGGAAAATGTGCTTTTGGGGTAAAAAACCCCAACAAAACACATGAAAAAAGATGAGTGGCTGTGATGCCATCTGTGTCTGCAGTGTGGCACAGCGGGGACAAGCTGTGCCCAGACTGCTGAGCACCTATGCCAGGGAGCTGAAAGAGGTGGCACAAGCATTCCTCATCATTTTCTCCCCCTGGGAGAGGAATGTCCTGTTTCTCTTGAGAACCACACATCTCCTTGGCATCTCTCTCTTTAGAAGCTTTGATTTCTTTTCCAACTGTGGCTCTCTAGCCTCAACAGCATGTCTCGGATTTTTTTTTCTCCCACTGGTCCCCCTCCTGTTGATCCCAGGGGAAAGGCTGGCTGGAAACAGCCCTGGCCAGAGGCAATGGAGTGCTGGGGGGCAGCAAGTTGCCAATTCATTTGTTTTCCTCGATGGGGTTTCAAAAAAAGTGATGGGCTGATGAGTTTGGAGTCTCAGGGGGGCAATTTCCCTGGCAGCATCCAAGTTGTGTCACCTCTCTGCTTGGCTCTGTGACGACAGTGTTGATTTGAATTCTTCCAACTTAAGACTGATTTAAATGATGGTGAAGTTGGGGGGTGGCGTGTGGGAGTAGAGCACTGAGCGCTATTCTTTTTCGGTTGTCATATGCCTCCATAAAGACTTCTGCCTTGGGGATTTGCATAGATCCGTGGTCCAGATTGTGCTGCAAAACCCACCGGTGGTCCTCAAAGCTATGGCAACGCTTCTGTGCTGGCTCCTGAGGCAGATGAAGCTGGGAAGTTTAGGTGTGTTTGCAAATCTTATGCCGTGATTGTTCCTTTTTGGGGCTGGGGGATGCAGACGGGACTTGGAGAGCAGCTGGGAGAGCCCACTCCTCTCCTGACCGACAGCATTCCCCCTCCTCTGCAGCCCCATCCCCTGGGGAATGTCTGCCTGCATCTTTATTCTATTATTTCATATTCTATTATTTCATATTCTATTCTATTCTATTCTATTCTCTTCTATTCTATTCTATTCTCAGCATGTTCTGCTTTGCTGAGCGCTCCCAGCCTCTCACTCCAAACTACTCTAATTTGATGGCAAGATGGTGAGGTCAGGAAAAAAAGCCAACATTCTCAATGTTTTTGTGAAAAATAGGTGTTTGGGTAATGACCTCATGGGGAGGGAGGCTGCAGAGTGAGCCAGTCTCCTACCAGTGAAACCGCAGGAGGCGAACGAGTGGGATTGTGCAAATGTCCCAGCCACAGGGAAAGCTTAATTCGGTGGTTGTAATAGCTGAGGACACGCACATCTGTAGGGAAGCAGGCTCCCTTCCTCGCTCTGCTCCCAGAAGGGCTTGTTTGTTTAATTTTATCTCGTCGAGAAAATTATAAAAGGAAAAAAAAAAAAAAAAAAAAAAAAAGAGACAACCACCACTCTGTGGTTTTACTCAGCTGCAGCACAAAACCACCCCAGCGGAGCCTGGAGAGCGCCGGGAGCGAAGCCCTCGCCTGAGCCCAGGTATTTCCGTGGGGAAGAGGGGCAGCGAGGGGCCCCCGAGCTCTGCCAGGACCCCGCTGCCTGCTGGCACAGGGCCAGGCAGGATGGAGCCGGCTGTAGGAATCATCAGAGCTGGAGAAATCCCCACATCGCACTCGCTGCTCTGCTCTGCTCTCCCACTTGCACCCCGTGCTGACCAACCCCACTGCCCAGGGCAGCGGCACCCTGGAAAGAGGGAGATATTTGCCCTTTGAGAGGCTGGAGGAGGATGGGGGTCTCTGGGGCCCCAAGCCTGGCTTGCCCAGGTGCCACCAATGCACCTTCTGGCGGAGCAGAGCGGGCAAGGTTGGATTTTGGGGCAGAAAGTTGAGATCTTTGTGGTGGTTAGTGCTTTGCAAGCTGCCATGTAAGCCCCGCCACAGAGATGGCTGGTGCGGCTGGATAACGTGGGAGCGCCTGTGCTCTGGTTTCAGCTCGTTTTCCTCGCTGTCATTAGTTTAAATTTCCGAGGGAGCCTGGGCTTGGCATCAGACGCTGACATCCTTTAATTTAACAAATGTAAAAACGGGACCGTTTCCAAGTGGAGTGATTAGAAGCGTCCCGCTCCGTCCCGCAGCCGCGGTGTCGGGCGCTGGCCGGGCCATCGCCCCTCGCTGTCACCGCCAGCCCGCTCCCCCCGCCCGCCGGGGCTGCGGCTGAGACCTCCCACACTCGTCACACGGGTGTGACATCCCATCATCGCCATCCCTGCCCGCTGCTCAGCGCTGCCGGGAGCTGCCGATGGGCCCGGCTGGCGAGGAGCAACAGGGGGGCTGCATGCGGGGAGCGCAGCTCGCCCAGGGCGGGGACGGGGCCGTGCCCCCCGTGCCACCCCCACAGCACCCACCGAGATCCCGTCACCCCCGGCAGGGCCCTCTCCGCCTCCGGGTTTGCGTAGGATGGCGCGTGTCCCCCCTAAGCTGCTTAATGAGGGTTAAGAAGCTAACGGGCTTATTTCCAACAATGATTTCCACAGCTCTGCAGGTGTCCCTGGAAACGGAGTGGCCCTGCTCCCACCCGGGAGCATCCTGCTGGTGTTCCCAGCAGCCAGCCTGTATCGGTGCTCAGCCAGCCGAGCAAATCAGCGGCTGTTTTCAGGGTGTTTCAACACGCTGTAACAAAGATCCAGGCTGTGGTTTGGGGAGGGAAGGGGAGTAGGGGGGGTGGCATCCCTATGGATACATCCCCCACCGCCCTGGTCCCTCTCGCTCTGCCTCCAGAGCATCTCTGCAGCATCCCTGGGCGGTCGCCTGGAGACGGCCGCCGCGGGTTGCCACAGCGACGGAGCCTTCGCTCAGCATCCCTCCAACTCCGCAGCCTTGGCCGAAGTTGGGCGAGAGAAAAACATCCCAGGGAAGGGACTCCGTCCCCCCCTGGGGTAGCAAGGGCAGGGCTGGGGAAACTGAGGCACAGCTGGTGGGTTTAGTGGCAGCTGTGAGGTGATGGAGAAGGGTTTGGAAGTTGCCTGTGGGGGTGGTGGGAATGGGGCTGGTGGAGGGCAGGGGGTACCTGCAGTCTCTGGGGTGGGGGGCAGCTCTTTGGGGGGCAGGTGCTGGTGCAGCACCCCCACATGAGTCCTCCCAGCAGCAGCCATCGATTGCCACCATGGCAATGTCAGCCGTGCTCAGGTTGTCATCTGTCATGACACCCAGCTCGTGCTGGGATGGGCTGCAGGGTGTGCACATCCTGGAGAGATCAGCCAGACCCAGAACCCAGACAAAAACTTGGGGTCCCCTCCACAGGATGGGGAGATTGGCCACAAAACCTTCAGTGTCCTTCAGGGATGGGGTTCCACGGGGTGACACGGTGGCACAGGCTGGTGCCTGACCCTGGGGACTGTCTGCAGTGAGGGAGAGGAGGATGAAGCCCTTTGGGGTAACCGTGGCAGTGGTGGCCCCCACCAGCCCCACCACGGAGGGCTCCCCCCACCCAAGCCTATAATTAAAGACGATGTCCGTGGAGGGCGAGGAGAGGTTACGTAACTTTGGCGTTTGGAAAATTCTTTCTGCTCCCTTATCGGCTTTATAAATATCTCGACCTGGGGCCAGGCCAGGCAGGGGGGAAAGTGATGACAAGGGCTGATGCCAGTCCCCACGTTCAGGCCCCTCCAGCCACTGTGCCTCAGTTTCCCCATCTCTATGGACAAAAGCATCCCTGCTTCTCCTGCTGTTGTGCTGAGGGGAGGGCTCCTTGCTGCCTGTAGAGCAGTGAGTGGTTTTCCCCTCCAACAGAAAAAGAGGGGGATTTTTCTTCCTCTCCTGGAATAGGCTTGAGGGTGGTTTTGGGTCACAGACCTCCTTAAGTGGCAAGACCAAAGAACCTGCCTGCAGCACTGACTGCCTTGCCCTAATCTGGTATCACATTCCCACTTTTTGAATTTGTTGCGTTCTCCTGGCTGGTCTTTGATGTCCTAAAAGTCTTTGGGTGGGGGTCATGTGGTGCCTCAGCCACTGTGTGTTCCCAGCAGGATGCTGGGAGTGGGTCCCTGCCCTGTTCCCCCTGCTCCATCCCAGCCCTCCTGACCCTCTGTGTGGCACAGCCGAGCCAGGAGATGCTGGTGCATGGCTGGTGACCACTGCAGGAGGTGCAGGCTCTGAGGGGGGGCTGGAGCAGGTCCCCTGCTCACGTGCCCTTGCATTTACGCCACTTGCAGAGTTGTGTGCCCGCGGGGATGTCGGAGGGCGGCCGGGGCCGTGTCGATAGCAGCACAAACGGCGCACACAGCCAAGGGCGGCCGGGCTGGCGTTGTGTAACTCTCCGTGAGGCTCTTCACCAGGGGCATGTCACCATGTCCCGATGCCACCAGACTTGTCATCCTCCCCAGTGCCACCAGACTCAGCCCCTGCCCCACCCATAGGGCCCTTTTGCTCTGTGCCCTCCTATTGCCATCAGGGCCACCCAGCCATGCCAGGATGCTGTGTGATGTCTATTTTTACTGCTCAGGGGATGCAGGACCAGGACCCCAGGGGTTCTGCAGGCTGTGGCAGCAGCATGACACCACCTTTACCTCTCCAAATCTTCCTGTGACAGCATTTTGGGTTTGCCTGCTGGTGCCCTTCTCCTTGTCAGCCCATGTGTGCACACACAGCAGTGCCTGGGCTCGCCAACGCCAGGCACTCACCTTGTTCATTGTAGGGTTGCCCAAGGACAGACGTGGGGGTTGTTATTTTAGGGCTGGCCAAAAAAAAATAGGGATCCCTTCATTGCTGTTGTGATCCTGCTCTGTGTGCCTGAGCAAGCCACCCACCTGTGACCTGCTCTGTGTGAAGAAGCAGAGGGGGAGCACAGACAGATGTGCACCAAACCTTGGTGGTATAAAAATGACCTTTGAAATGCTTTAAATGCCCAGATCTCTGCCACAGGGTCTGTGTCTGCTGAGCCCCTTAACAGCAGAACCCAAGGATGGGGCACAGGAATAATGAGTCACTTTAGGGACCTCGGTGTCTGGTTCCTTCCTGGCCACCTCCATTCAAACAGGGCTTTCCAAGCAAGGTGGGTGCCCTGGGTGGTGACAGTGGAGTGTCCCACAGCTCCTCACCCCCAGGCTGCCAACATCAGTGGATGCTGACGTCGGGCAGAGATTTGACTTCTCGCTGCCAGGGCCAGGCTGAGAGGGCACCCACGGCTGGTCCCCGTGGGCAGGGAATGAGGGAGGATTAATTGAGTTTCTGATCTCTGACGGCGAGAGGGCACGAGAGCAGTGACCCCCCCAGCGTTACGCAACGCCTGTGCTAAATCTTCATGCAGCAGATAAAGACGGTCCCCAAAATACCCTGCCCTGCCTCTGCTGCCCTTCAGCTACTTGGGTTTGGGGTCATGCCTGAAGTTTGGGGTTGTCCAGCTCTCTGGTGACAGAAAGAAGGGTTGAAAGGGAAGAAACATTCTGACAGAAACCTGTTACCCCCTGGGAAGGAGACTTCCTCCAAACAGGCTCTGCTTGAGGAATGATAGATTTAAAGGGAGTCCTCACCGGATTTCGAAGACACTGAAACTCATGAACTGGTGTGGGCAGAGCCATGAGCTGGAGGAAAAATAATAGCTGCAAAAACAACACAAGGGCCTTTTTTGTCTTGAAGATGCTGGACAGCATCACAAGTGTGCCAGGGGATCTGGACAGCCCCAGCAGAAAAGGAGGAGGATTTTTCATCCTCTCCTGAGAAGATGGGGTTTGTGTCATGGCCATCATTAAGCAGCAAGAACAGAGTGGTCTTGCCTTGGAACACCGACTGCCTGGCACCACCGTCTGATCCACCAGTTTGGAATGTGTCTCATCCTTTTGGCTGGTCCTTCACTTCCCAAAAAGCTCTGAAATCCCCTCCAAGCTGCTTCTATTCCAAAGCCTCGGGGACCACTGAGGCGCTTGGGGCTCCCCACCGTTGTCACGATTCCCCTCCCTGCCCCATGGAAATGCCACCGAAGGTGCACATCCCCCTCGCTGGTGGTGGCTCCCAGGGGCCGAGGCCGAGGTGCCAGCTCCTGTACATGTAGGGAAGAAGCGAGGCTGTAATCTGAGCTCGGGAGCAATTAGACAGGACATCGGTGAAGTCCCCGCCGCCCGCCCGCTCCCTCGGCCGCCGGCACCGGGCTCAGCATCCGCGGCTCTCGCTGCGATCGCGGGGTAAGTGGAGCCAGGAGGGCGGCTCTCCCCGAGCTTGGCATGTCCTTCCTCCCCGTTTCCTTCCTCCTGGGGTTAACAGTCACGTTTAGGGCTCTGCTGACACCTTAACCCGCGGCAGTGCCAAAGAGCACTGGGAACACAGCACTTCAGGGGTGGAAACGACAACTTTACCCTGGCACGGCCACGGAGCCAGGAAAACAGCCTGGGATAGCTGGACACGGGCTGTGTTTGTCACGGAGAGTTGAGCACTTGTTAATGCTTTGATGGAGCAGGAATGATAGTGGGTTCAAGGTCGGAAAAAGTGTGGAGGGTGCAGTTGATGTCTCAGCCTTGCTTCCATCCCAGCTCTCCCGGCTGGAAGGGATGTGTGTATCCTGAGCTGGTCCTCATGGTCATCCCGCTCCTTTCCATGCAGATTCCCAGCAAGAATGTCACCGTGGGGAGATGCCATCGCTCTCCCCACAGCTCCTGGCTCCTGCTGGCAGCTCCATCGCTCCCAACCTGCCGCGTGTTGTGCCTTCAGGATAAACATTTCCTGGGCGCGGGCTCTGCCCACACACAGGAACAGGAGCAGGAGACACGGCTCCTGGAGGGGGGGTTGTGATAGGTGAGAACAAATGAAAACCTGCTTTGGGAATAATGGGATTTGGGAAAAAGGCCTCAACTGGAACCAGGCAAGCGGGAGGTATGGGATTAATCTTGCTGAACGAGGATGAATGGATCCAGATCCATCATCTCCTGCCTCTGACCCTGAGGTGTGAGAGGGCTCTTGAAATAATCCGTGCCTGTGATATCCCAGGGATGCTTCCAAGCACTGGTGTTACCTTCAGGATAGGAAGCACTCAGCACTGCGGCCCTCAGCTTGTTTTGTTGGTGATAAAATCCAGTTGGAGACATTTGCCCTTTCTGCCTCGCTTTTCCCTTTCTTCCCACGGTGGTTTTTAGCAGCTGGATGCTCCCCTCTTGGTCAGGGGCAGGGGTGTTGCCTCTCCCCTGAGCCTCTTGGCATGTGCTGGATGGGAACCTGCCATTCCCAATGGAAATCCGTGTCCCTGCAGAGGCGCCAGCTATGGCAGGCAGGAGCGTGGCTGACTGATTCCAGCTCTGCCATCACCACTGGGAGGTTTGGGGTTGGAGCTGGAGCTTGACACGTATCCGGATTTGGGAACATGCAGGAGGGACAAGGACCATGTGATGGAGACACCCCAAGGTCACTGAGCCATCCAAGAACATCCCCTGGCCCACATGATCCAGGGATGGTTTTCTGGGGAGGGAGGTGCCCACCACAGCAGGGAATGGGACTTGCCTGGGGTCTTGTACAGCCCACTGGCCCCTTGGAGCAGCTGGGTTAGGTGGTATTTCAGTTCTAAGCCCTGGACACCTGCCAGCCATGAGTCCCACCCAGGGGGCTCCCCTTCACCCTCCAAAGACCCCGCTGATCCAGCACCAGCCATCTCCATCACCAGAGTCCCGACCCCACCAGCTCCTGAGGCTCCTGGGACACTGTGACCATGGCAGGACACGGGGACAGGGCATTGCTGCTGCAGGACTTTAATTTGCAGGGCCCCAGGACTGCTGGGAACAGATCTCTGACGTCCTGTGGGTCAAATCCTGCTGGGTGCAGGGTCTGGAGCATCAGCAGGCTGGGAAACCTCCCCTCCCCCTCGCTAAATCCCTTCCCCGGCGCAGGACAGTAGGTTACGGGCCTCGACCAGAGGTTGGATTTAAGGAGATTACAATTTCTCCCCCAGGATAATCTAGAAATTCAATTAAAACTCTCTGTCTCCTGCCCAGGCTGCAGCAGGGCCCCGGGGCACCCTGTGCCCTGCAGCCATGGCCGGGGAGCGCTGGGGTCCCCCCGGGCTCACACCAGGTAAGGGCTGACCCCTCCTCCAGGATCTGGCCAGAGCCCCCACCCCTGCCTGGGGAGCAGCTGGGGCTCTGCCCCTCCCAGGGCAATTTCCTGGGATATTAACACCTGTCCTCTGAGCTGGGGCAGCTCTGGGGGGCTGTGGGGGTCTGCAGGGGCTGTGGGGAGGGGTAAGGGGGTACCACAGAGGTTTGGGTGGGTGTCATGTGGACAGGGCAGTCTGGCTGCATCTCCTGGCGTTTTGGGGGATCCTTTGGCAGCCCCTGGTGCAGGTGGGTCCCTGCCAAGGCCTGAAACCCCCTTGCCCTCATCCTTCCCCCCAGCCATGTCCTGTTTTCTGGGTGTATGGATGTGAGGGGCTGGAAGAACAGCCTGTGTTTTCCAGGACAATGAGATGGGATTCCAAGACCCGGGGGGTGGCAGGGCTGGCTGTGGGTTGGGGTGACCGTGGGTGTTGTGGCATTCCCAGATCCCTCTGACACTGTCCTGCAGCCAGGCAGGGAGGGGGACAGCCCCCAGGAGCAGTGGGAGGCAGCAGGGGGGGATTACAGCCCCGGGGTTCTGTCACTGCAGGGTGTGGGTGCTGGAACAGGGATGGGTGCTGGAGCCGGAACAGACGTGGAGGCCGCTGGACTGGGATGCTCAGTCCTCACATCAGACAATGGAGTTTGGGGCCAAATGAACGCACAGTGCAGCCTCTGAAAGACTCTTTTCCAGGATCTCTCTGCTCCAGGGCACATTTAGAAGGAATTTTAGGGTGCTTAAATACAAGCCCATCACCCTGCAGGGGTCACCTGGCCCCAGGGGTGACGAATGCTGCACGGGGCCCTTTTTTCTGCTCCCGTCCCGTGGCATCCACACGTGGCTCAGGGGGACAGGGATGAGCCAGCATCTCTCCAGGCACTCCATCACCTCCGGTCTTGCCTCCAAAGGCCTTCCTTGTCCCAGGTGCCTCAGTTTCCCTTCTGCATGTGCCACCAAGACTTGCAGACAACGGTTTCTTTACAGCTTGTTGGAAACAGGGGAGTACCTGGGGGGCCTGGGGAGGGCTGTGTGCCCATGGCTGTTTTCTTCCCGTGTCCCTGCCAAAATGGAGCAGTTTGTTCTCATTAGGGATGCACTGTGGTGGGAACCTCTTTCCTGTCGTCCCCCCACGGCAGTGGAGGGGAAACAGGGGGCCATTTATTCTCATTTATTCTTTACATGTCTTGACCTGGCCTGCCTTGCGCTGACCCTTAATTTTTCGGCGGTGCTCCAAGACTGGGCATTGTAGGAGGGAGTTGCTGAGGCACTGCAGCTGCCCGGGCATGGCTCGGGGAGCCTCCAGCCCCTGAGCTGCCTGCCCTGGGTTTGCGGGTGCCCGGGGCTTTGTCGGGACGGGATGAGCAAGGGATATTCGGGCTTTCTCTGCTGCGCCGCACACAGAGCTCCCTCCTCGCCGCTGACATTGCTGTCCTGCTGCTGGGGCATGAAGGGCATCGCCTCGGGAGATAGCAGCGTTATCTCCGGCTCGGGGCAGGCAGCAGAGTGTGACCTGGCCGGTCACCTCCCCTGCCCCGCACACAGGGACCTGCAAACTCATCATCCCCAAACGCAGCTCCTCCGAGCCCCCACCTGAGCACAGCCCGGTTCTGGGCGCGCTTCCAGGAGAAAATCCACGCTGGGAGGGTGCAAGGACTGGGGGGTGGCAGCCGAAACGCGTCCCCCTCCAGAGGTGCAGGGAAAGGTGTGATGATAAATCGCATTGACACATTCAGCCGTATCTAACTAATGACTTCCCCGGCACTCAGCACATTTTCCCAGCGTGCTGGCTGCTCCGAATATTGTTGGAACATTTAACATCCCCTTTTAAGAAAAAAATAAAATAAAATAAATAAAATTAACAGTGCAGTTGGCAGATTGCTGGAGGCACTCGGGTTGTCGGCGGGGAGCCGCTCCGCGCCGGGAGCTGGGTTGCTGCAGTTTCGTGGCAGGAGTTTTTGCCTCTCTTGTCAGCTCATTAGCTGGGGCAGTCCCCGATGCCTTCGGAGCCGCGGGGAGCCGGGGCCCGCTCATTCCCGAAACTCGAATTAGGAGTGTTTTGTTTCCTAAGTGTTAACGCTGTTAGCTCTGCACGGGACGCGTGGCACCCGCTGCAGGGGATGGTCCCGGTCCTGCGTGGGTTTGTCTGGGATTGACGGGCAGGGATTGTCACGGGATGTTTTGATTTTGTTCCTGTGAGGGAAAGTTTTGATAGGCGGGTTTGTGAAACTGCTGGGAGCAGGCAGGAAGGGGGATGCACCTCTGGAACACCTCTGGCAGCCCCCTGGGGCAGACGTGGCTGTGGGGAGATGCCGGGCTGGTGCTGGAGGATGCACTCCCGAGCCGAGGAGATGTCGGGTGACCACGGGGATGTTGTCCCCTGTCACCGCCCATCCAGCCACGCGTTTCCAGTGTTTGCATGAGCCCTCTCCCAGCCTGAGCCTCCCGCAGCGGCAGCGTGGGGCTCCAGCCTTCAAAATTTAAACCAAAGCAGAAATTCAGCTTTCAGCGAACTCGAGAAAGTGTATTTCCAAACAAAACTGTGCTAAATAAAGGACGAGCCGCAGGCGGCCGCCTGCTCCGGCACATCCACTTTGCTGCCTTTATTTAGCTGCCGTCTCCCCAGGCTGCCGCTGCCGGCCTGGGACGGGGGGGTCTGTCCCGCTGTCCCTCTGTCCCTCCAGGAGCTCCGGGAAGGACTCGGTCCGGGAATGTGGGGTCCTGCTTGGGAAAGGGGCTGTGCTACGAGAACTTCCCGATACCCAAAACAGAGTCGGCTCCTTGGATCTGTCCTGGCATCATCCTGCAGCAGAGGGGTCCCCGAAACTCTGTGAGACATGGGAGGAAAGGAAAAGAGAAAATGGGAAAGGGAAATTAAAGGGAAATTGGGAAAGGGAGAGTGGGGAAGAA